>NW_023425529.1:168326711-168376711 GCF_014108245.1 Pipistrellus kuhlii
ATGTTGTGAGGCCTGGGAGTAGACATGAAAGGCTGGGGTGGAGGGAAACTCATTATATAGTAAAGCACTGGGATATGTATTAATTCTCCTCTGTTCCTTACAAGTTGTGTGACCTTGTGTAAATTATTTAACTACACTGAGCTTTGGTTTGCTCATGAGTAAAAGTGTTAGGATGGATAGGTGGCATACTTAAGAGGAGCTTCTAGTTCTGTGTCTCACCTACAGGAGGTGCTCTATCAATGTTAATTATTATAGGATGGATGGTGTGGAAAGTTATCATTTACAAAGAAGAGAGAAAGCAGGCAAAGAAATGAGAGGGACTGGCAGTAGGTGACAGTTGGCTACTCCTCTGAGTCCAAAATAAGGATCAGATCACCACCACCCTACAGATTGTCCAAACGAAAGTGTGCTCATCTCCTGCCAGACCATTCTTTTTTCTTTTTATTTAAAAAAAAAATATATTTTATTGATTTTTTACAGAGAGGAAGGGAGAAGGATAGAGAGCTAGAAATATCGATGAGAGAGAAACATCGACCAGCTGCCTCCTGCACACCCTCTACCAGGGATGTGCCCACAACCAATGTACATGCCTTTGACAGGAATCAAACCTGGGACCCTTCAGTCTGCAGACCGAGCTCTATCCATGGAGCCAAACTGGTTTTGGCCTACCAGACCATTCTTGATTGTTATGGTAAATGTGGGTGGATTGATCTTCTAAGTTATGGTGAATATGGCCATATGGGTTGAAGGCATAAACAGAGTTGGATTATTTAAATGAGAAAATATATGCAAACCACATGGCCAGTGCTCATTATCATTATCAATAGCAGTAGTATTGGTATACCTTGCCTGGCATCTCCCTGCTCTTCCTCTTTCTGGGTGGTGATCACCCTAGGAGGTGCTCAGATGACAAAGCCTTGCACAATCTCTGATAAACTGGCGGTGGCCGGGACCTAGAGCCTGCAAGGACACAAGTGGAACAGGTTCAGCTGGAAACCAGACTCTGCCTGTGTAAAAGCAACAGGCATCTCCCCAAGTAGAAATGGCAGGCTAAATGAGCTAACCCGGCAAGGATCCATTTACTGACATTTATTTTAAAAATAAACATGTGCTCTTTCATTCTTTGTTGCTTTATGTGAAATGACTTCCTGGCTCCCGTCAGCTTGTGCTCTTCCCACTTCCCTGTCAAGGCCCAGTTCTTTGTACCTCGGGACCTCAGAGCTGGTAGAGAGGTTGAGGTCACCCAGCCTCCCCTCCATCCCACATCACTCCTCCCACTTCACTCAACCTTGGCCTCCGATTGCACAGGCCCAAGGAACAGCTGAGCCTGGAGGCCCATTTCATGTGTTTGAATCATTAGAAAATTCTCTCTCTCAAAGGTCCTTTTGGGCTCTCTAGGACAGTTTTTTTAGATAATTATTGACCATTCTACACCTCCTGAGCTCGCTCGCGCCCTCTCTCTCTCTCTGCTAAACTTGCCCAGTTCCTTTAACCATTGTGTGTAGGTGCCACTTTCTCCTGTTTTTATTGTGAAATATAACATGTGCAAAGAAAAGTACCCCAAACATATATGTACAGCTTGATTAATAATTATACAATGGACCCCCCCCCCCCAATGGATGGCTAGCTTGTTAGCTTTCCCCCTCCCTCCAGAGCAACTACTATCCTGATTTCAGTGACAATCATCTCATTGCTTTTTTTTCATAGATGAATAATTTCATTTCTAAACCATAGGGTTTAGTTTTGCCAATTTGAAATCTTTATATGGAGGAAGCCATACTGTATGTATTCTTTTGTGCATTCTTTTCTGCTTAACACTATGATAATGAGATTTATCCATATGAATTTTGTTGTTCTAACTTGTTCATATTTATTGACCTAGAACACTATATACCTATACATGTATATATTATCATTTTATTGATATATAATAACTTATTGGTTATTCCGCTATATGCCAGTACCATGATTTGCATGTGTGTTCTATCACTGATGAACTTTTTTTTTTTTTTAAAGTAGCTTCTGCTATCAGCTTTCTTATTGGCTTCTCCATCTTTATTTTATTTATTTATTTTTAAAATACATATTTTATTGATTTTTTACAGAGAGGAAGGGAGAAGGATAGAAAGCTAGAAACATCGATGAGAGAGAAACATGGACCAGCTGCCTCTTGCACACTCCCCACTGGGGATGGGCCCACAACCAATGTACATGTCCTTGCCTGGAATCGAACTTGGGACCCTTCAGTCTACAGACAGACGCTCTATCCACTGAGCCAAACCAGTTTTGGCCACATTTTCAACTGTACCAAACTGGTGTCCAAAATAATTGGGTTAAGACACAGCACAATCAGTAGAGTTTGCATGTTCCTGTGGTAGACCCAAAAGTGTGCTGTGTGGATTCTTCTTCCAAAAAGACTCATTGTCCAGCTCAGCAAGTTTAGGGTCTGCCTCCACTCAGAGCTGCCTTTGCCTTAGGACATGCCCTTCCAGGGACAGCTTGGCTCTGATAATTGTGGGGTGGGAAAAAAGGCGTGGCCATTCTGGACCATTGTGGGATAGTTCTGATGGATAATTCTCCAGAGCACTCCTGCAAGACTCTGTGAACTTGTGCCTGAGCTCTCTTCCTGTTTTTCCCCCACTTCCCTCGATTAGAGTCTGATTCCTCATAAATTTCTCCTACACCATCATCTATCTCACAGTCTGCTTCCTGAGAAGCTCCTGCTGCTCCTCATCCTTGACAACATTTGGTATCAACAGACTCTTACAATTTTGCCAATCTGGTTGGTATTTAAAGATATCTCATTGTGTTTCTTTTTCTTTAGTTAACATTTCAAAAATCAGGTTCATTGTGGTATAATTTACATACGGTAAACTTCCTTCTTTTGAAGTGTATAGTTTGATGACTTTTGACAACTGTATGCCCTCATGTATTCACCACCACAATCAAGAGAGAACCTTTTTCCATCACCCCCAAATTCCCTCATGCCCCTATGCTGTCAATCTCATACCTCTATTACGGATCTATTTTCTATCCCTATAAGTTGCCTTTTCCAGATGTTTGATAAAAGAAATCATCCTAAAAAACACTCTCTTAGTAGTATGAATATTTCACAGTTCATCCTCCTCCTCTTGATGAACATTTAGAATATTTCCAGTTTTGGGCAATTATGACTAAAGCCTCCAAGACAAGCTTAGTACAAGTCTTTTTATGAATTTATGCTTTATTTCTCTTGGGTAAATATAAAGGAAATGCATTGCTGGTTCATGGGGTAGGTATAATTTTGACTTTATATATGTGAGACCACCAAACAGTTTTCCAAAATTTTATCATTTTACACTTTATATACCAGAAATTTTATGAGAGTTTGATTGCCTTACATCTCTGCCAACACTTGCTATATTCCATCATTTTAATTTTAACTACTCTAGTATAGGTAATGATTTTTTTTTTTGTATTTAATTTATGCTTTTATTCCCCCTTAGTGACTTTTCCTTGGCCATTTTTTTTATGTTGACTTGGGTAAAATGTCTTGTTTAAAACTTTTACTCATTTTAAAATTTGGTTGTTATCTTTTAATGGAGTTGTTAAGCGTTCCTTGTAAATATTAAACAGATTCATTAACAAATATGTATTTTGCAAGTTCTTCCTCCCAGTCTTGCTTTGTATTTTTATCTTCTTAAGACTATATTTTAAAGAGATGTTTTTAATTTTGATGAAGTTCAATTTGTCAAAGTTTCTTCATGGTTTGATCTTCTTGTGTTAATCTAAAAAATTTTGTGCTTATCTCAACTCAAAGAATTTTCCTTCTAAAAATTTTATAATTTTATTTTCTCATTGTATTTAACATTGTATTTCTCATTAACCTGTATTTTGCTCATTTCTTTGAGAATGAGTATTTTTTATTAGTTTATTTTCCATATGGATTTTGTATTTGGTGATCTGTCTAAGCCTTTTGATAATTTTTCTATAAAGTTATCTTTATCTTATTGATTTGCAGGAATTTTGTATATTCTGGAGAGCATTCTTCGTTAGTTTTATCCATTATTTATATCTGTGACTTGTCTTTCCAGTATCTTTGTGGTATCATTTGATGAACTGAAGTTCTTAATATTAAGGAATTTGAACTTATGTTTTATTTCCTTTATGATTAATGCTTTATGTCTCCTATTTAACAATTTCTTTCCTACTCTGAGGTCACATATATGGGGTGGGGAAAAAGCAGGTTTATAGTTGTGAGTATACAAAATACAGTTTATTCTTTTATTACTATTTATTAATTATTATATTATTTTCCATATGAACAACTGTAAACCTATTTTGTCCAGCCTGTATATTGTCTATCAAAGGTTCTCAACTTTCTCAATTCATGGTGCCCTTAATGTCTCAGTTGTTTTTTATGGTATGCTGAGATAAAAAGAAATATCCAGTACTTCTATTTATTAGGTAGCTGGTCCAAACAACTCAAGCATTTATGTTCTAACTATTATGTAGTCACTTAAGAACATAGTATATATAAAGAAAAAATAATGTACTTTTTATTTTTAAAGAATTGCAATTACTTACTAAGGGATATGTGTACCTGTTGGCACTGCACAACATCTCAAGCCTGGGAACAAGGTTTCCTGTTTCAAATAGATTTTTAGGGATATTTGCTTTAAATTACAGCAACTGTTAAAAACCTAGCTTCACAAAGAAATGATATCATTGAAGGAACTGTAGCTTGATCTAATGTTGAAACTAGCAAGAGCTAGTCAGTCATTTAAAAATATATTTTTATTTATTAAAAGGAGGAAGGGGGAGAGAGAGAAAGAGAGGAGAGAGAGAGAGAGAGAGAGAGAGAGAGAGAGAGAGAGAGAGAGAGAGAGAAATCAATGATGAGAGAGAATCATTGATCAGCTGCCTCCAGCATGCCCCCCACTGAGGATCAAGCCTGAAATCCAAGCATGTACCCTTGACTGGAATTGAACCCAGAACCCTTTAGTCTGCAGGTTGATACTATACCCGCTAAGCCAACCAGGTAGGGCTAGAGCTAGTCATTTGTGCAGTGTTTGACAAGTGTCAAGTATCCCTGTATTTCCCTCACAAATTTAAAATATTCCATTACACACACACATGCAAGCACACACACACACACACACACACACACACACACACACAAATCCCATGACACCATTGCGAGTTTGATACTGTGTTCCATGTCATCTTAGTGAATAGTTTGGGACTCATGGTGCCATATCCTATTGTTTTGCTTTATGTAGGTAGGTCTTCAAGCCATCTTGAATTGGGTTTTGTGTATGATGTGAGCTAGAGATCCAATTTAATTTTTCCCAAATGGATATGTAGTTATCACAGATCATGCCATCCATTTTCTCATTGATCTTCAGTGACACCTCTGTCATATATCAAGTGTCTGTATATATGGAGGTCTATCCCATATCAATATTATATTATCTTCATTGCTATAGGTTTATAATAAGTCTTGCAATCTGATAGAACAGGTCCTCCCACTTTTTCTGCCTCGTCTGGAGTGCTTTGCTTATTCTTGGCTTTTTGCATTTCCATATGAATTTTAGAACCAACTTGTCAAGTTCTAAAAAAAAAAAAAATCTTGTCAGAACTTTGATTTAAATAGCACCAAATCTACAAAAAAAAAAAAAAAAAATTAGGAGTATTTAAACTTTTACAATATTGAGTCTTATACTTAATGAATATGGTATACTAGATTTTCCTTGATGTCTTACAATAAAGTTTTATGATTATCTTCATAAAGACTTAGATAATTTGCCATAAGTGGTATTTTTAAAAACATTTCATTTTCTGTTTGATAGTACATAGGGATATTTAAAAATTTTGTTATAATTTAATACCTTTTGACAGGTTGTGAAAATAATAGAAGCTTTAAACCAGAGTCACTAATTATTTACATTTTGCCCATTTGCTTTATCAAATAAAAATATATACATATTTGTAAATATATATGTATTTTTGTGTATGTACATATATATGTAAACTAGAGGCCCAGTGCATGAATTTGTATACCAGTGGTGTCCCTTGGCCTGGCCTGTGGGATCGGGCCTAAACCAGCTCTGTGACATCCATCAAGGGTTCCTGAATTGCAAGAGGGCACAGGCCAGGCCCAGGGACCCCACTGGTGCATAATTGGGGCCAGAGAGGGATGTGGGAGGTTGGCCAGCTGGGGAGGGACCATGGGAAGGCTATAGGGCATGTCCAGCCTGTCTTGCTCAGGTCCAATCAGCTGGATCCCAGTAGCTCTACCCCCTGGTGGTCAGTGCACATCATAGCAAAAGGTTGAGTGGCTTTAGCATATGATTAGCATATTATGCTTTGATTGGTTGAATGGCTGACTGGTCCACTGGACACTTAGCATATTAGGCTTTTGTTATATAGGATAGTCCAAAATTATTGTACCAAGTTATAATCAATGAGTGTGTTCACTTTCCTGTGGTAGACCTGAAAGTATGCTGCATTGATCCTCCTTCAAGTTTTGAACTATATTAAACCTTGATTTATGGCCTTGTGTATGATCTATCTTAGCAAATGTTCCATGTGGCTTCTCCATTTTCTTTCTTTTGTATATTTAATATATACCATTTGCATTACTTTTTAGAAATTTTAAAAAAGATTACAATATGCATCCTTAATTTATCAAGGTAATTTTTAGAATTAATATTTTTATCACATGGCATAAAATTTAAGAATTTTTCAGGTATGGTTCTGAGTCTTTGGGTTACTAATATTTTATATATTTACACTAGAGGCCCAGTGCATGAAACTTGTGCATTGTGTGTGTGTGTGTGTGTGTGGGGGGGGGGGGGTTTCCCTCAGCCCAGACTGCACTCTCTCCAATCTGGGACTCCTTAGGGGATGTCCAACTGCTGGTTTAGGCCTGATCTCAGGGATTGGGCCTAAACCTGCAGTCAGACATCCCTCTCACAATCCTGGGTCACTGGCTCCTAATCACTTACCTGCCTGCCTTCCTGGTCACCCCTAACTCTCCCCCCCAATGGCCTGATCACCCCTAATTGCCCCCCACTGCCAACCAGATCTCCCTCAACTGCCCACTCCCTTGTGGCCTGGTCACACCTAACTGCCCCTCTCTGCTGGCCTGGTTGCCCCAACTGCCCCCCACTCTGCCAGCCTAGTTGCCCCTCACTGCCTCCCTGCTAGTCTATTTGCCCCCAATACCTCCCCTCCCCCACTGGCCTTGTTGCCCCAACTGCATCTCCCCTGATGTCCTGGTTGTCTCTAACTGCCCCCCTCTCCACCCCCCCACCCCCCCCCGCCACCAGCCTGGTTGCCTCTTATTGCTACCCCCACTGGTCTGGTTGTTCCTAACTGCCCCTCCTGCCGGCCTGGTTGCCCCCAGCTGTCCCCCTGCCAACCTGGTTGTCCCATGCAGCCTGCTTGTTTAGTTGTTTGGTTAACCCCCTTGCTGGCCTGGTCATAGGCAGCCATCTTGTGAGGGTATGTGGGTCAATTTGCATATTACCTCTTTAATATATAGGATATGTTAACAATCCCAAAATATAGTGTCATAGTTTAAAACATAGTTATATGCCTTTAAAAAAACTAAAAAAGGAAAAGAAAATCATAGTCTTTTATGTACTATTAATCATTTTTAGTGCTTTGTAGTTTTCTTAGAATATCCAAGTTTCCATGTGGAATTATTTTCCTTCAATTTAAAGAACTTTTTGCATTTCTTATAGTTCAGGTTTATTGCTGATTATTTTCTTTAGTTTTCTTTGTTCTAAAATATGTGTATTTCATCATAATTTTTGAAAAATATTTTCTTTTGCTATGTCATTTTAGGATGATAGATTCCCTCCTTTTCTTTTGGCTTTCATTGATTTTTATGGGCAACTTAACCATAATTTCTATTGTTCATTCTATGTATCTAATATATCAGTTTCCTCTGATTGCTTTCAAGATTATCAATTTATCATTAGTTTTCAACATTTTTACTATAATCTACCTATGTGTGGTGTTTATTGTAATTATGCTTGCTGGGATTTGCTGACATCCTTAGTTATATCAGTACACATTTTTTTTTACATAAATTTGGAAACATTTTGACCATATTTCTTAAATATTTATTCCTTCCTAGTCTTTCCTGTCCTTCTGGGATTCAGATTACATGAATGTTAGACCTCTTGGTATTGTCCTGCAGGTAATTGAAGTTCTGTTCCTTTCTCAAAAACATTTTCTTCTTTTTTTATTCAGATTGGATACTAATGACTTATCAGTACTCATACTGGCCCTATCTTCTACTGTCTTTAATCAGCTATTAAGGCTATCTAGTCAACTATTCACTTTAGAGATTATAATTTTCAATTCTAAATTTTCATTTGGTTATTTTCTAAAGTTTCTATTTCTCTGCTGAGATTCCTATCTATTTGGTGATTATGACATCAGTTCCTTAAAGTCCTTGTACATATTAATAAAGATTTCTTTAAGTTCTTGTCTGGTAGTGTCTAGATCATCTAGAGTAGGGGTGTCAAACTCAATCAGAGAAGGGGCCAAAATCTAAAATCCAGCCTAAATCGTGGGCCGAATGGTTTACTGAACAGTCATAAACTGTCATTGTGATGGAAACGCAGCGGAGTGCAGTGATGACAGCGCGGTGCGGGCCACATTGCAAGGCCTGGCGGGACGGATTTGGCCCGCGGGCCTTGTGTTTGACACATGTGATCTAGAGGTTGGTTTATATAGACATTTTCTTTTATGTCTCTAGGTCACCTTTTTCTGTTTATGTCCCCTCCATATCTAGTAATAGTTTATTCTACATTAGGTGCTATTAATAATAAGTTGATGATAAGATTCTGTTATCTTCCTTTGAAGAATGTTTATTTTTATCCTAGCAAATAGTGAATAAGGCTGGGTTCAAATTAGTTCCCCTGAAGTAAGCAATAGTTGAAATCCTTGCCCAGTTCTTTCAGTTATACCAGGTGTACTGGTTAATAATGCAGATTTTGTAATCAAAGAAAACACGATAATTTCAAGAGAAACATCAAAAGTGCTTTATTCAAAGTAATGTCCATCGCTAGCTACACATTTCACCCATCTTTAGGTAATTTGTGGATACTGTCCCCGATAGAACTTTTCTTGTTTTGAGGCAAACCATTCAGAGACCCAATTTTCCACTTCTTCATACATTTTGAAGTGCTGCTCAGAAAGTGTGTGTGCCATAGATCAGAGCAAGTTGTAATCTGAAGGAGCAAAGTCTGGTGAATATAGCAAGTGGTAAAATCTTTTAATGTGTCTTTAATTGGTTTTGAAGTGTGTTATGGTGCATCATCATGAAGCAAAATTACTTTGCTGTGTCTTCTGGCACATTCTGGTCAGCTCACCATCAAAGCGTGGTTCAAATGGATTATTTGTTGTTGGTAGTGATCAGTATCAATAGTTTCACCTAGTTTTAGAAGCTCATAATACAACACACCTTCCTGATCCCACCAAACATAGAGTATTGTCTTCTTTCCAAAGTGATTTGGCCTTGCAGTCAATGTTGATGGTTGACCTGGACCAACCCAGGATTTTGTGCATTTGGGATTCTCAAAATAAATCCACTTTTTATTGCCGATCACAATTCGATGTAAAAAAGCCTTTCTTTGGTGCTGTTGAAGCAACAGTTTACTGATGACTTTTCTGTTTTCTATTTGTCTTTCATTCAGTTAATGTCGCACCCATTTCCCTTCCTTTAAAATCTTGTAAATGATTGGAAATTGTTTGTTGAGCAATATTTATTCTTTCTGCAAGTCGTTTTTGAGTTTGACATGCCTCTTCATCCAATAATGCTTGTAATTGTTGAGTTGGATGTTCTTTGTCTTTCACATTGATATCATCTCGTTTAAAACGTTTAAACCAGTCACAAGTATCTTGAGATGGAACATGTTCACCATAAGCTTCCTAAAGTATACGATAACTTTCAGCAGCACTTTTCTTCAAAATAAAGTAATGGATTTAAACTTCCTGCAAAATGCTCTTTTTTGGCATGCAATTTGACATTTTTAAGTGTAAAAATATGATGTTAACACCTTCAGAAAATTTGACATATGAAGCTTTGAAGCTTGCTGTCAATACAACAAAATAGCATACATATCAAATCGCATCTATATCAACATATGTGTAACTCCATCTATTGAAAAAATCTGCATTATTAACTGGTACAAGTGAAACAGCTGTTGTTTCCCATTGGTCTACTTAGAATCTCTACCATATATGTGTAGTTCAGGGGTTGGTCAAGGATTTGAGTGAAGCTTATGTAGATTTGGAGACTTTCCTCATGTCTCACTCTTTCAGAATTTTCGCTCTTAATATTTAGCTGCTCTAGGAGCCCATTTTCTGATTTCTTAAGCCAGTGAGCCAGAAGCTTTTTGACATGTAGATGTCCCATGCTATACATAGTGTAGAGTATTCTTGGGCAAAAATAGACCCATGAAAACTTCCTTACTCTTCACCAGTTTCTGACTGCTTTTGATTGTCCTCTATAACCTCAAGTAGTTAGTTTTAAAAGTATTTTATAAATGTTATTTGTGGAAGTATTAGCTTAATATGAAAACTCTGTCTTATATCAGAGTGGTTTTTACAATTGATATTTGTATATAGATTTCATATATAGAAAAGTTGACATTTTTATTAATTCTAAAAATTCATCTGTAGATTCTTCTAGATTTAAAAAATATATACGTAATCATATTATATATGTATTATGATAATATTGTTTCTACTTTTCCATTCACTATTTTATTTATTGTGTTCTATATTTTATTTTTACTTTTCAATTATAGTTTACTTTCAATATTATTTGTATTGGTTTCAGGTGTACAGCATAGTTACTATCTATTTTGTTCCTGTGATTTGCCTAACTGCAGGAGCTAATATAATGTTTTAAAAAATAGTATAAAAGAATATTTTGTTCATATCTCAAAGGGAAAGCTTTCAAAGTTTATACATAACCCTTAAGTTATGTATTATAATATCTATAAATTTTTTAAGGTTAAATTTTTAACTTTACCATACTAAGCAAATTATTTTTATTTCTTGGCACCAAAGGTATTTTCAAAATTTATGAATGAACATTAAAGTTTATTAAGTACATTTTTTCCAGTTATTGAGATATTTGAATCATATTTTCTTTAATATATTAAATGTGTTGAGTTATACTAATTAATTTTCTAATATTTAATTAAATTTGTATTTTTGAAATATATAAAAATTTGGTAAGATTATTATCATTTTTATATATTGCTGAATTCATCTTAGTATTATTTTGTTTAGGATTCTTGTATTATGTTCATGAATAACATAGAAAGACAATTTACCATTTATACTATCCTTGTTTAGTTCACTATAAAAACTATGCTAGCCTCATCTAGTGAGTTAGGAAGAGGTATGTATGATCAGAATTATTTTTTTCTTCACTATTAAGCAGAGCTTACTGGTGAAGCCATCTGGGTAGTAAGGTTGTTCTGTAGGAAGATTTTTGACTTCTATCAAATTTTTTAGTAGTTAAAACATGTAGGTTTTTTATTTTTTTTGACAGTTTTAGTTAGATATATTTATACTCGTTATTAAGCCGTTGCCTTTTCTTTCCAGGCACACGTTTATAGTTTCTGTTTTGTGATACCAGTGCTAGGACTCTGCAAACAACCTTTCTCCTTTGTCATGTGGCTTCCTCTTAGGTCTGCAGTAGGGAATCCTAGAAGGAGATGGAAGGCAGGAGCCAAAAAGGTACTTCTACTTT
The DNA here is from genome assembly GCF_014108245.1 of Pipistrellus kuhlii. Lineage (NCBI taxonomy): Eukaryota > Metazoa > Chordata > Mammalia > Chiroptera > Vespertilionidae > Pipistrellus > Pipistrellus kuhlii. Next base: position 168,338,479 of record NW_023425529.1, read on the forward strand.
TATTTACTTTTGTACCTATTAGCAATGCTCAGCGAGAATATTTCCTCCTTGAGGCAGCAATTAGGTCTGTCTTCAGCTCTTTTCGGTACTCCTAGAACCAGCCTCATTGTGACCTTTCAGAGGTGCCACCAGTAGCTGAAAGAGGTCAACAGCCTGAGACCTTTTCTGAAGTCCAAGTCCCAGCTCTTTGGTTTCCTCTTATGAACTCCCAAGGAATTAGCAACAGCCAAGTATGCCTTTTCCTTGGTAATGTGAGTTCCAATTTATTGAGGTTTCTATTCCAGCCTTCTAGTTCTGATAACCTCAGTGGCTTCCCTTTGTTCACCACCGCTAGCTGTGGAAGCTGCTTTTCCAGTTATCTCAATGATAGCTTGATATTTTCTTTTTTCTTTATCAGCCTTCCAGTAGACTCTTAATTTTTTTCTTTTCTGTTGATATACCTACTGTGGTTTATTTTCCTGATTGGACATTGACTGGTGTAATAATTGGTAATGGAAGTGGTCATAAGAAAAATAACCCTTAAAAATGCTGGGGCTTGGTAGTAATAATATGATAAAAATTTCCCTTATTGGGTTAAAGTAGCTACTGGACTTGTCTAATATGGCAATAGCTACAAAACCCTTCATATGGAATAGTTGCTTCCAACTGCATGGGAGAACTCACATATAGACAATGACAAGTTTAAATTTTCCATTAAAATATTCAGACAACTAGGGTGCTTTGCAGAGACTCTAGAAAATCTCTTCCCATGTACAGGGCCAGTCTTGATGAAAATTAGGCTTGGAATTTAGTTGTATGGATTGCAGAATTATAAGTTGAAGTCACAGACACACCAAGTTTCTACCTGAGTTGACTTGTTTGAAATTGAGAATATTGAACTTCCAAGTCTTCCCAAACCTCCCTTGTCAGTGGAGGCAGTCTGCTCTTTTTAAGGCCAATGAGATCAGCTTTTATTTCTTGAAGACCCACTAATAATGGCATGTACAGCATTTGCCTTGCAAAGAAACGCCTGTTCTCCAAACACCAATCCCTGGATGTCTTTGTCTGGCCTGAAAAAAAATAGTTTATATTCCAAAATCAATGCAAGATGTACTAAGTTTTATCAGCATAAATCTTAGGGAAACACATGTGGGAATGGATCTGAAGTGTGTTAAAACAAGAACATAAAATTGTATAAAACTAAATTCATTATATAGGTATACTTACCAGAGATGATCAATCTAATGTTAGAAGTGGCTCTGACAATTAGTTGACTGAAACGTTGAAGCATGAAATAAAAGGATGACTCCAAATGTTTCATGAGATAGGAATATGGGAATGGATTTATCATTCGCAAACTGCATATCCTTCTTCTTGCTATATCCTCAGAGAGGTCCTAGAAGACATTTGTTCTATTAAGGGGAAAAATTGGAAAACATATTGGTGACAAGAGCATCAGCATCTTTGAAAAACATTATGGTGGCTTCTTCTGTACACAAGAGAAAATGCAGCTACTAGATGTGTGTCCTGATTTCCATGGGGATTCCAGAGAATTAGTGGGCAAAGAATAGCTCTTAAGGCAAGAGACAAAATAGACACAATTGATATAATGGGCAGGCGGGATAACTAGGTAAACAGAATGAACTGCTGGGCTCTTTGGCCATGCCTAATTAATTGCTGTCTCTCTAGGAACAAAATAGATGGGCAGCCAGTTAAAATATTTCCTCCTCTGTATAACAAACACTCTACGTCTGACATCCAGGAACTTTACTGGGTACAATGGAGAGTCTTAGCTTCTTATCTAGGGTTCAGTCATACTGCAGATCACAGAGCCTGAGCCCCTTGATTGAAGGGGAGGCTGGCCCCCTTGGGGACTAAGGTGTAACTCTGCTACTACTATATTCTGCAAATATTGCCCCAAGACTTCCACAAAGGGGCCTTCGGCCACTTACTAGGCTTACCATGCACTGGAGGGAAGAAACGAAGACTTCAGACCTTTTGGTGATTTAATGGATGCTGACTTGGCTCTGAGTTGACACTGGTAACTGGGTCTCCAAATACCATTATGATCCACAAGTGGGAACTGCTGATGATCAGGTGAGAAATGAAGTTTTGGCATAAATCCATCCCGCAGATGGCTCAGTGGGCCCACGAATCATCCCTGCATTTCCCCTACGTTTTCCTGGACATATAAATGGAATAGACACACTCAGCAATTTGGCAGAAATCCCACATTAGCTCCCTGACCCTCGGAATAAGAACTATTGTTTGCTGATACTCTCTAGTATTTTAGATGTGTCTCCCCAAATGAACTTGAATCTCCTGAGTTTTGCAAATCTCACTTAATTGAAACTGTAATCCTCCCCGCCAATAAATACTTGGGAGAGTGCTTTAAAATTAGTTGCTCAACATGAACTTATTCACAGTGATTTTTAAAAAGTCATGTCAATATCTCTAAGTATATATTGTAGAAGGAGTAAAGTAACTTGTAGGGTAAGTGGAAGAGATTCTGATGATAGAAGGAAAACACCTAGCTTTCAGAAAGAAGTCCTTGGTATTTAATCTTCCAGGGTCTGAGTCAGGTTTATAAGAGCATTTATAGATGCCTACTCTAATATAAGACATGCTATTTAGGTTTACAGTTAAAAATATAATTCAATCTTTATGATATATCATGAAGTTGTTTACTTCTTGGGAGGCAGGTTTATTAGCTACCATCACAGATTGCTAGTACCAGGTTCTGCTGGCCCTGTGACTTCTTTGCCCTGAAGGACAGTTTTGCCAGCTTTCTATCATTCTTATCTTCTTAGTTCAAGAAAAAGACCAAGGAATCAGGCTTGGAAGACTATCAAAGAGTTACGGACAACTTTATATATATTCTTTCTTTCATTCTTTTCTTATTCCTGTAAGGTGCTCATGTTCAAGTTTTGCCTTCGCAGGGAAGTTTTCTGTGCCTACCAAGAGATGTCCATCCTGATATGCATGTACTCCCCTCTATATCATTCTCCATAGCTGATAACCACATTTGACATAAAACACGTTTGACCTATTTATTTATTTAATTAAAAATTTTAAAAATTTTCTGTGACAGTTGACATTCAACATTTGATATTAGTTTCAGATGTATAACATACTGGTTAGACATTGACCTACTTTATTGTCAAGTCACCCTTAACTAGAATGTCTCTAGTTCTTAGGGCAGTGCCTGTCACATACTAGGCACTCAATAAATATTTTCTGATTCAGTAAATGCATGAGAAAATGAACATCTTACTGTTCCCAGCAATCAGTTGGCAAAGGTATTGGTTAATGGATAATCTAATTATTAGGGCTAATTTAAGTATCCAGAACCAGCAAAAAGGTGATACTCACTTTTCATCTTAGATTGTGGCATGATAAGAATTTTCTAGATCTTCCTCTGCCTCCACTTCACATTCACCTCCTTCTTTTCAACTCCAACTAATTTATTTGGTCTCTTAGGATAATAGCCTCTTATTACTATGCTTTGTGTCAATTCTTTTTTATTTTTTAGTTTTATTGGGCAATAGTGGATATATTCTATGACAATTCTTGCTATTCTATAGGGAATCTACTTATGTGGCTTCACAAGAGGAAAGAATCTTATAATTTCTTGAAGAACAACAGTGAGCACATTGAGGACTGAGAAGAGTACTGGAATGAATGTCAGCAGACTTAGGTCTAAATTCTGACTGTAGAGAACTAGCTGTGGATCTCAAGCACGTAATTTAATTCAGCACATCCTTGACATTCAGAAATTTATTCTTTGTGACTAATTTTGAAGGTCAATAGTGTGTGATAATTTTTGTTGATGCATGAGTTTGAGTCTTGGAGACACATTTCTCAATGAGGACTGTTTGGCTATAAAGAACATAAATCTGTTTAAACAGGTTCCAATAGTAAAGTGTTTAAGTAGGAAAGGCATGTGTGTTAGGATACAACTGGACTCCAAGAAGACTTGAGAAGTAACAACATAAGGTTTCCCAGATTCTCAAACAGAATCTGTTCCATGAGAATTCAGAATTGGTCCCAGATAATCCTTTCTTCAGGACATGTTGATTGAATGTATTTTATGTCTTCAGTGCTGGCCAAGAGGTAATAAGTTATAAAAGGAAACATTAAACTCTGTCTTTGCTCTCAACAAGTTCACTGGCTAGTTAAGAGACAAGAGTTCCCTCATATTGAGTACCAAGAGTTTGTGCTAGACAAAGTTCACTCCTCCTGGAAGTATTTCACATTATTGAGAAACTCCTGTGTCCTGGGGTAAACTCAGGAAGGCTTCAAGTAGGGGAATTTTTTTTTTTCCTCCCAGGATCTGTAGAATTTGCATTGTAGATAAAAGAAAAGATGAGGAGGACAGAGAGCCCTGAAGATTTGACTTAATCTGGTAGTGGCAATGAAGAGCAGCATGATGGCAAGAGGGAATTCCCATTAGAGAAAGGAATCCCCATTGGGCAGGACTGAGAAAGAAGTTGTGCCCATTTTTTTTTTTAACATATTTTATTGATTTTTTTTTACAGAGAGGAAGGGAGAAAGATAGAGAGCTAGAAACGTCGATGAGAGAGAAACATTGACCAGTGTCTCTAACACACCCCCTACCGGGGATGTGCCTGCAACCAAAGTACATGCCCCAACCGGAATCGAACCTGGGACCTTTCAGTCCGCAGACCAATGCTCTACCACTGAGCCAAACCGGTTTCGGCGAGTTGTGCCCATCTTGAAAATGGCTTGACATGCCAGGCTGGTGAGTTTAAATTTAATGGAGCAATATGGAGCCACAGTAGATCCTTTAAAAAATTTTAAAACTTTTAATGAGTTTCATTTCTACAAATATATAAATGAATACACACATGGGCAGAAATATAACATATAATGAACTAAGTAAAATTAGTATATCCCCTATTCCATTTAAGAATTAGAATGTAACCAATACCCTTGAAGCCCTTCTATGTTTTCCTTATTCCCTATTCCCCAACAGTGACTGTCATTCTGAATTTCATATGCATTATTCCCTTGCATTTAGGTTTAATTTTATTACATATGTTTAGAATTTCATAACATTTTAAGTAAAAAATGTATATACACACTTCTGACTTATTATTTTATATTATTAACCTTCATTTTTCTATGCCCCCTCCCTTTCTTGCCTTTTTTTTGGTTGTTTGTTCTTTAATTTGTGTTTAAAGATAAGCCTTTAAATTTTATTTTTGTACACTAAACAGTGTAAAATAGTAGCATATTAATTTTACTCCCACCAAGAACAAGGATCTTGGAATGCTTCATTTTCCATCAACACCACCCACCCCCAGCATTGCCCATATATTTTCATATTGCTTTTAAGCACACAAAATTACTACTTTTGTTTTATTTGTTTAGATGTTATAATTTTTATTATTCATCATTCTTTCATTGCAGACTTTTTTGTGGAATATTTTACTTCTTAAAATAAGTTTTTTAGTGAGGATATCTCAGTAGTAAACTGTTTCATTTTTTTTTTTTATCTGAAAGGAACTTGAAATATGAATTTTCTGGGTACACTGTCCAAAGTTGACAGTTATATTCCCCCAGCACATTGGAGATATTATTTCATTATACTATGGCTTTCATTGTCACAAGTGATAAGTCTGTTTTAGCCTACTTATTGGTTTCTTTTTTGTATTTTTATTTTTGGTGACAGTCTTATTTTTTTCTGTCCTGTAGTTTCACTATAAGGTTTATAGGTATGCATTTCATCTTATACATATTTTGTACAGTGTGTTTTATTTTTTTAAAAAAAAATCCTTACTTGAGGATATGTTTTTATTGATTTTAGAGAAAGAAGAATGGGGGGGGAGAGAGAGAGAGAGAGAGAGAGAGAGAGAGAGAGAGAGAGAGAGAGAGAGAGAGAGAGAGAGGAGAGAGAGAGAGAGAGAGAGAGAGAGAGAGAGAGAGAGAGAGAGAGAGAGAGAGAGAGAGGAGAAACAGTAATTGGTTGCCTCCCATATGCACTATGCACCCTGACCAGGGGGTTAAACCTGAAACCTGGATATGTGCACTTGCTGGGAATTGAACCCACAACCTTTCATACTATGGGATGACACTCCAATCAACTGTGGCACACCAGTCAGGGCCAGTTGTGTATTCTTTATGTATAGAGTTATGTCTTTCACAAATTCTGGAAAATTCTTAGCCATTATCGCTTTGTATATTGTCTCTCTCCCATTTTCTGTTTCAATCACATATGTGCTATGTGGAGAAGCATGGGACTTGGTTGGAATGGTCTGTAAGGAGGAATCTCTGCAAGATCAGAAGCCACTGAGAGACCTTGACAAAGGTGGTAGGTAGTCCCTGTCTTGCCGTTTCCAAATAAGTCTGGCTCCATGGGTGTTTTACTAGAATCTTTATGTTTAGACTTCAAAGCGTCCTTGTTTGAAAAACACTACAGATACAGGTGCTTTCTTAAGGATGCTTGCCCTGCTAATTTTATCTAGAGGTTACTTTTAGTTCAAGCTGTTGTTACAATAAAAGCCTAAGGAGGCAGGTGAACAGGACTATTTGCTCCTAAAGCAAACAGTCCCTTAGCCTCTCTTTCACAGAAACGTGTGTCAGAGTAATCTATTTATCCATCACTCAGGGTCTGCTGGTCAGTCCTGGCAGTGCTATGCCTTCTAATTCTATCTTTTATATTCCTTGACCTCTCTTTCATTTATACTTTCCATCTCCTATCCCTATCTTTCTATTCTAGGTTCTGCACAATTCATCAGTTTTCTTATACTTCACTGTTCTTTAAGAGTGTCTTAGCTGATGTTAAACCTTTTGAGCTTTTAATGTCAATGATTGTATTTTAAATTTCACTTAAAAATTATCCTTGTCATTTAATGATACTCTCTTACACTTTGTTCATTTCCCAAATTTTATCTATTTTCTTTAAAAATTACAGTTTTAGTATAGTCACTCTCTAATAACCCAATATTCAAATTGGTTGGGGAGCATAAGTATATCATTTACTATTTTTGCCAACACTAGCTTATGGCAGCCTGTTCCTCCTTGTGTTTTTTTCAGCTTACTCTTTGCTTGTTTGTGTATGTATGTGACACTTAGAGACTTTTTTTTTTAAACTTTATTGAAAATACAAAACTACCCTTAAAAGTATGTTTGCTATAATTTAGCCAGTAGATAGGGTCAGAATATATTTTTAGAATGGTTAGTCTGCCATGTTGTCAGAAATAAAAGTGCCATCGTAGCTTCATTTGAAGAGAATTAAAATGAAAAGAAAGAAGTCAGAGATATATTAGTTTAGTTACCTGAATTCAGATCCTAAGAAAAAAAATCCTAGGAATTAATTGAGGGAGTGGGAAAAATGTGACAGCCATGGGAGAAAGGTCAATGCAGATACTCTAATCAAGTGTTATTGCTATGGACAACTGGCTTTTGATCCTGCTGGGACTCCATGCAGAATGGGCCTTAGGATTGTCTTCTCAATGTATGTAAAAGTGTAATATTTATACATCATTTCATATCCCATTTATGGTGGTTGCTCTTGGGGGTGTCAAATACCCAGTATTTTTGTCCTCCTTTCCATACAAGCTAAGCAAGCTGCTAGGGCACTGAAGAAAACCTTCAGGTGGTGAAGCAGAGAAGTGTGGGATCAGGTGGGAAGCAATCAGTGCTCCTGGTAACTGTTTAGCCAACAATGTCTGCCATAGGAAACATGCAGCAGGGTATCAATAATGCCTGCCACAGAAGATTAGAAATCAAGTCTATTCCTGGACCTAGTTACTCTTCAGAAAAACACTACAGAAATGATAAGAACTATAGTGTTCAGGGAAGATTAATATGAGTATAATATAGGATAGGGGTTTCCAAAGTGCAGCCCATGAGCCAAATCCTGCCTGCCACCTGTTTTATAAATAAAGTTTTATTAGAACACAACCATACACTCATTTATATTTTTCAATGGCTGCTTTATACTACAACAGCAGAGTTGAGTAGTTGCAACAATATGACTAGTATTATTAGTATGACTAGTGAAGGCCATAGATGGCAGGCCATGGAATGGTGCTGCCACAATTCCAAATAGTTTGAAAGTGTATAATTGAACAAAACCATATGGATTTTGCTTGTTTGTTTGATACTTAATAGATAAGCAGCTATTTTATAAAGAAAGAGGACTACACTGGGAGAAGACCTAGGTTTGTCCCCTAGTTTTGTAACTTTGTAAAATAATGAACCTAAAGTGTAATGGGGCCCCAAAACCTTGCTGGCTGCACAGACAAAGCCCACGTTGGTAGTACCATGCATGATATGCTTGCCAAGATCTAGGACTTCTGCCTCAGAGCTTGATTGTTAGTATACTCAGGGGTACACTGGACTTAGAGATTTATGTACCTTGACCTAATTTATGTCATAACTGATAATTAAAATCTAGGTCAATTCACATATTTGCAATGAAAAAAAATATAATGAGAAGGTGATTCTCATGTCAACAGATCAGTGGGGTCTTTTCTTACAAGGAAGGCAAATTATAATCTATAGGTTGCTAGGTGGAAATGAAGTCAGACCACAACAAATTGATGGTAGTAGTATTTAAGCAATGGTGACCATAATAACAAACACAATGATCATTGATTATGTGCTTTGCACAATATGTGAGCTATGTGAATGATCACATTTCATTTTTATAAAAACTCTAGGTAGGTACTATGTGGTTCCCATTTTATAGGCGAGAAAACTGAGATATAGTAAGGTTGAATATCTTACCCAAGACCATGAATGTTAGAAGTAGTAGTAGAACTAGGATTACTTTCTAGAGACAATGCCACATGGGAAGATTTTTGCTCCATGCCCAGTAGGAAGTAAACGTGCCAACTTAGATGTAGTAGCAGAAGGTACTTTGTGACAAGGGCCACATGGGTGGCCAACCAGGGAGAGAAAGGTTCTTATGATCAGCAAAGTCTGCATGAGATGGGGGAAGGGCTGAGGCTTGAGAAAGGCCCTAAAGGGTGAGCAGGATTCACTGGGAAAGAGCAAGAGGAGTGAGCCAGAGGGTGGACGATGGCATGTGCAGAGCACATTCACAGTAGAGGATTTTTGCTGGGAAGCAGCAGGAGGAAGTACTGAAAAGTATTCCAAGGGAGAGGCTGTGGGTGAACCTCCATGTTGAGTTGGAATTTTTCCCCGATCTTGGTAAACTCAGATGACTCCATGCTTGCCTACACTCTGAATTGATGCCAGTTCTGTGCCAAGCATTGCAGGAGACATCAGAGATAGAAAGGTTACTGAAGCCCAGTGCCTGCCTGCAAGGCGCTTGCAGTCTAGTGGAGGAGCTGGCAGGACCCAGAGCAGAGGACAGTAATGTGGGTGATGGCAGTCACAGAGGTAGAAGGGAGTATCTGGGAAAGCCCAGACAACCAGATAACTGTATTCACATGGTGATCTTAGAACCCGGAAGAATAAGAAACCAAAGCCTGTCAGACAGCAGGGCTAGCAGGGTGTTATTTGAGTGAGTGAGAACAAAATCTCAGATGCAGAATTTAGAAAGGTTCTATCTGCTTGTGGAGTGGGGGAGGTATAGTGTGAGGGGCTAGCAGCCTGGGCATAGAGAGCAAGTGGGGTTCTTAACCATTTATCCTAAACATTTACCCGGGCTCCTATAGGCACAAGTCATAGAGCATGGAGCTAGGTGGGGAGGGACGCACGGATAAATGAGTTCCCATTTTTGCCTTTGCAGGGGTCATCAATCTGGGAGGAATAGAGGCCAGAATGCAGACTCCCTGGGGGAGTAGGACCACATCTTGCTCATTCGTTATTCTTATTTTTGAATTCTCTTAGGGCCCTGAGCAGGGTGCCTGGCACATATTAAATGCTCATCTATTGTTTGTTGAATGAATCAATGAACATAAATAATTCTGATATAATGCAGAAACTGATACTAGTAAATGCTAAACAAAGGGGACTACAAAGGAACAGGAGTCAGCTCTGAGGATGGGAGTCTGAGAGTTGAGATTTAGAGGCTGCAAGGGGCTAAAGGGCTCCATCTCTCTGGGTGGGTCACTTGCCCTTGGCTTCTCCTCACTCAGTCCCCTCCCCTTCTGGCTGAAGTGGCCTGGGACTGGAAATCAGCCTGGGCAGCACCAGAGGAGCTTTGCAGATGAGATTAAAAGCAAATCAAAGAAGAAAAATTGTGGCTCGGTTTATGTCTTCCTAATTAAAACCCCGCCAGTCTCCCTTCTTTTTCTTTCCAGCTAATGTTACACTAACGAGCTGAGTTTAGTGGCATTTATGTAGATAAAAGTCCCAATGATTGATCTCAATGGCTTGTTAAAATTAGTTTCAGTCCACCATATTGATTTAATTCCATTGCTTGAAAGTGCTAATTAATAATGATAATAAAAGTGTCTCGGCCCATTATTATCAGTGGGCAGGCGGGAGGAAGACTGGGGGGAGAATTGCTGTTTTAGTGTCACTTACTCTGTCTAAGGGTGGCCTTTGAAAGCTGGCTGAGGGCACTGGAGGCTGGTGATTGGGAGCATTAAGGGTGGTTCTGTCTCTTTCTGTGGTTTCGTAGGTTCCACGTGGGGGTGCTAGAGGCTGCCAGGAGGGGTGAAAGAAGGGCAGGGTGCCAGTCCTGGGTGAGCAGTGCATCTTGATTTTCCTCTAAGCCTTCTTGACTCCTTCTAGAGGTGTGGGTGCTACTTGTCTGGGCATTTCTTGGAGGGAATCAAGAGCTTAAACGTGAGGTTAATCTGGAGGGTGATAAAGCTGGAGGGGGACAGTGTTGAGTGTTTGCCCTTTAGATACTGATGAGCAGCAGAGGGCTTGGGCCTGGGACTCTGACCTTCAAACCTCAGTAGCCCAGACACAATGCTGCAGGGAGCCCAGGAGGGGAGGGAGGAGTTTAGTGTAAGAAGGTCAATTGAGGAGTCCCAACGATAGGGAAGGAAGAAGGATTTTAGAAACCAAAGAGGAAAAGGCCCAGGGAAATTGAATTAACAAGGAGGAGTTAGAGGTCTCTCCTAAATTTATGAATTAATTTAACTTTAAAGAAGTCTCCTCACCTGAGATAAAGCCCTCTGCCTCTGAAAAGGATTCTGCCAGCCACTCCAGGAACAGGATGTGGGGTGAAGGAAGGAGGGTGATACTGAGAATAAAGACAGTGCCTGGAGGAAAGGGCAACTCTTCCAAGGCAGTGGTAATGGCCCTCTGTGAGAAACCTGCCAGCGCTGGAAGGAGAATGGCTCCTGTAGTTTGGCCAGGCCTCCCCCAACCCCAACGCTAAGTCCCAAATCCTCTCAGATTCACCCCGAGGTCCTCTACCAGATCTCTCTCTCTCTCTCTCTCTCTCTCTCTCTCTCTCTCTCTCTCTCTCTCTCTCTCTCTCTCTCTCATGCACACACCTCAGACTATCATAGAGGTCCAAGTTCCATTAACTACATATGATTTGTGTTTTGGAGCAGCTGGAGGCCTGTAATCCTTCTGCTATTGAGCTTTCTGACCATCAGTGGTCCATGGATAGCACTTTGAGGACCAGAAGCACCTTTTAGGTCCCAGAGGATGTGGTGGAGAAAGTGTGCGGAGAGGGATAGATTAAGGCCATGCCACCCCTAGAGCCCATACAAGGCCCTCAACAACCAGAGGACCAAGGGGTGACCTTCATTCTGATGCAGGTTCTGGCTCAGCCCATAGATGCTCCTTCTCTGTGCAGGGCTGGGCTACTGCCTAGGAAGAAGTCTGTAAGGAATGCAGCCCCTGGGTCTGGCAATTTGGAGCAACATAGTCTTGCACATAACAGCCAAAGATCCACCTGATATATTAGATATGTAGATCCTGGAGAAGTTCTTTATCAAAGGACCATAGAAAGCACCCTCCCAGTCTCAAAAGGGATGAATTGAAAACTCCGACCACAGAATGCAAACTATATATGATTTACTCTACAGTTAACTCAGCATAATTATATGCAATAATTATAGTGTGTAGTTCTGATATTAATTGAAATCCATCCTCATTAAGGAATTAACCAAACCATGTGTGGCTGGAGGTGGAGAGGAGAGGATAGCTTTTATTATGATTTACTCTCTATTTTTTTTCTCCCAGTTTATGCTATTTTTTTTTTCTCTCCTCCTGTTCTTTGTGCTATGCTTGTTCCTGCAGTGGTTTGAGTTGGGATATTGTGTTTCTTGTATTAAGGACCTCATTGCTAACTCCAGAAAGTCATTTGTCTCTGTTTATGCAGTTCCTCCAGGTTCACTTAAGTCAAGACTCTGCATCAGCGATGCTTCTTAGGAAGAGTGCTTCCTCCAAATGATCAGCCCAATGCCAACTGCTGGCTTTACTTTATATGGGATTTCTATTTGGATGATCCCAGCTTTCTGTTTCTCCCTGCCTACTCCCTGCCTGCTGCTCCTGGGCTCAGCAGGGCCCTACACTGTGATAGGGTAAAGGGGTTTGAGCTTGACTTATTTTGGGGGGAAGAGAAACTTCCAGATTGACTCCAAGCTTAGAATAGATTGCCTTTGGTAAAAAATATGGGAATCCATATGCTTCCTTGTAACACTGTTAAGCACACTCCCTTCATCAACTCAGGAATATTCTTGTTAACTAATTCATGCACATGTTTGGAGGGGATAACAATGCCCTTAGCTGGAATGTGGGTCTTGGTAGGGATCTTAAAAGTAATCCATGTATTGCTCTGCTTTTAGATTGAAGCCATGGTTATGTTCTTTAAGGTCCAGGATTCCTAATGGGATGTTGGAGAAATGATGCATTCTGTCATCCCTAAGACCTTCTACTGTTCCTTTCTATTTTGCCATATCATTTTCTCCTTTTCCTCTTGCATCTTTTAGTTTTCCCCTCTTCTTTTGAGGTCCAAGCTTAACCACTCTAGCTAAAGCTGACTCATGGGAACTATAAGGTTGGCCATTTGGACTATGGGAAAGAAAGTAAGCAGTAGGGACAGAGGGGAGCCTTGTTTAGGATGACACATGTGTGTGTTAGTGAGGAGAGTGTTTTCTTGTTGAGACTCCTAACATTAGGAATGGCAGACTCCATTTGTCCCTCATGGCATGGCTTGGGCGACAGCTGGGATTTCTCAAGGGGACTGAGTGATTGCCAGTTGTAATTTTGGAATAGACAGTCATAGGTTACATAGTAGCACAGAGAAACATGTTCCAACCAAGGGTTCAGTTTGGAAGTCTGGTGGCCTCAAGCCTGGAAATTAAGAGCCTCTGATTATACTCAGTTGAGTACACACTCGGAAGTGTCTGGTCCTGGGGGTGGAGGGCTGGCAGGATACCAGGACTTTCTCATGGGCTTGAGGGGACTGCTCAACCCTCAATGAGTGTGTATGTATTCATGGGGTGGGGGTGGGGTGGAAAGGGGGTTTCGGCAAAGAAAGTTTCTGCAACAGCCAGATAAAGAAAATGATTAAAAAAGTCATCCAATTTGGTTAATTAATGTGGAAATTAAAGTTGTCATCAGATCCATGGAGTAAATACTGGGTGTGAAACTGGAGGCAAAAAAGGTCAGGCGCATGGTTAATATTGAAATGGAGTGGGAGGTGGGGAGCTGGCAGGGGAGAGGGACATGAAGCAAGCTAGTTTAAGACTTTGTGGCCAGAGCACAGAGGATGGGGGAGGAGGAACAGCTGCAGGGTGGGGTCAGCCTGAGTTGATGGCCCAGGGTTAAAGTATCTGTGGGCTAGAACACTTGGCAGCTGAATTTCATAGACCTCTATAGTGAGTCAATCTGAAACCTCAGTATAGGGTGAGTATAGACAGTATTGAAGCACCAGGGGTCAAATGTGGAAAAGAATCTAGATAGGGGTAGAGAGTCATGTATGGGGGAGAGAAGAGAGAAATTCAGTGTGCTAGCTGCCGTAGCTGGGCAGTGTTGTCTGGAGCCAGGGACTACTGGCTTACGAAACCATTTGATGCACATCCCTTCCAAACTCCAAGTTCAGTGATATTATGTTGGTAAATTTTTAGGTTGAAATTAGCCAAGGTGAGAATATTTACACCATGGAAAGTGGCTAATGCTACAAATCAGGGCTTTCCCTCCTGGAGAGCTGGTTGTTAAACATTTACCAGCATCCTACTGGGAGTAGGGCCTCTTTCATATTCCCTGTTGTTAGGGGGTATTGATGTGGGCTGTATTCTGTGCCATTAGCTTAGAAATGGCATAAATTGGAGCCACGTAAGTCTGTGTTTGAGGAGCTGAGAGAAGGGGAAAGAAGCAGGAGAAAGAGGCACTAGATCTGTTAGCTGTGCAGGCTGTCATCAGAGGTGGTGCTAATGAAGGTTGATGAAAGTAGCCATCAGCAGCCCCACTTTTAGTCTTTTGGCCAATTGCTTTTCTCTGGGTGTGGCATGTGGGCACTGCCATACGCTGCTGGGTAGTGGAAATGAATACCGACATGTCGAAACACGAATTGGCACCATGTACCATGAACTTCAAATGTTAATATTCTTTGACTCAGTAATACTTCTCTGGGAATATGTCCTAACGAATTAATCCTAAGCACATTTTCATTAACACACACACACACACACACACAACTATGCTGCAAAAGATGTTAGTTTCAGCTCTATTTATATTTGCAAAAAGTTGAAATTAATCTAAATGTCTAACTGTGGCAGAATGGTTAGGTAATCTACAGCATGTCTTTTCAGTAGGTTGTTATGCAATGATTTAAGAGGATGTGAGGGAAGTTTATGAAAAATATGGAAATGCTTATGATAAGCAGAATATAAAATTGTAGAGTAGCATTTTTCCAAAGTGGGTTTTCTGGAATACTACTCCTGTGTCAAATATATTTGCGAAATACTTGGTATCATATGTCCCTTCACGACTTGACGATGCCCATCAAAAAGGAAGTTTCTGTAGTTTAACCTGCTGCTTCTTGAACTTATTTTACCCCAGAGTCCTTTATCCAACCAATGCCTATTACCATCCTCAAGCATTAGAGTTCTGCAGAACAGAGTTTTGGGAAATGGTGACTGAAGGGTTTATAATTACACTAGAGGTGGGCTGGAAAAGGGGGTGTCCCTCAGTCTGGCACGTGCCCTCTCACAGTCTGGGAGCCACTGAGGGATGTCCTAAGCTGGCAATCAGACTTCCTTAGCACTGCCATGGAGGTGGGACAGGCTTCACTACTGCTGTTGCACTCGCCAGCCATGAGCCCAGCTTCTGGCTGATTGGTGCTCCCCCTGTGGGAGAGCACTGACCACCAGAGGGTAGCTCCTGTGTTGAGTGTCTGCTCCCTAGTGGTGGTTCCACTTTGTGGTCGATTTGCATATTAACCTTTTATTATATAGGATTAGAACGTCCATCACACTACAAAGAAAGGACTGGGAAAACCATGACAAAATGCAAGTAGGGACCATGGATAGCAATGACTGAGAAATATTAGTTTTTAATCTTTCTTCTTTTTGTGTATTTTCCAGAATTTCTTTAACATGAGTATATTATTTTATTAAATAATCTTATAAAATCATCTGTCTAAGCAAGTTCGCATCTTTCTTCAGTTTATAATGTAAGATTCAGACTTTGTGCTTGTTGCTTAGTGGATAAGATGTTCATATAATCTGGTAGGATTTCTGATAAGTAAAGAGTCTGATGACTGGTATTTATTATGGTATGATGACTGTGAATGTGGATTTGGGATCAATCTAGTTCATCACAACTAAAAAGAAATTGAAAAATGACTAAACATCTATTTAGTAGTTAAAGGTATACCAGACTGATCCAGAGCACTTTATACATATTAATTTATTCAATCCTACAGTAACTCTACTGTGATTGTCCCTATTTTACAGATACGTAAACTGAATTACAGAAAAGTTAGGTGACTTGCCCATGGTTCAAACCTCCATCTCAAGGGACCAGACTCTTCATTAATGCCCAGTGCTGCCTCTTGCTGAGGAACCAGTGATGACACCGTACCAATAGAGAATATTTCCTGGATGCTGATTTAACAGAGATTCTGTTCTGTGTATTCCTTCCTCCAGGCCTATGCTTGCCCTTTCCCACCTACTTCTGCTCTACAACATCAGCTCTACCAATTATGAACATCCTTCATAGCCCAGCCCAAGCTCTTGTTCCTACATGAAGTCTCCCAGAACATTTTTGTAATCTCTTCTTCCACTGATGCTCACACCAGCAGGGAATCCATTTGCTGTCCTTGGTATTGCTGTCTTGTGCTGTTATTAAAAAAATTATGTTTTAAAAAATATTTGGGCATCTATATTCCTTCTTCAATGGCAGTGTAAATTTTTTGATGACAGAGGTCATGGTATATACAATTTCTGTAATACCTAGCCCCTAGTAGATATTTAATAACTTTTTGCTTAAGGAAGGATGCAAATATATAAATGTAGTGCCTAGCTCCAAAGGTATTTGTTTCCTTTTCAGATGTATAAAAATATGAATCTTCCTCATAAATGGAGTAGGAAATAAAGAGGGAGACTGAGGCACATCAAGGCAAGAAGGGTAATGGCTGTGGACAGTGTCTTGAAGTGAAACAAATAAAAAATCCAGGACATTGGTGATCAACTTAAGATTTTCTGTTTTTTTTTTTTTTAATATTCAGATCTCCAGACTGTTGGGAGAAATAGCCAATAGCAGCGTAGTTGGGCCATGTTTAAAAGAATTGTGTGCTACTCATTATAGTTAGGAACAATAGCTACAGTTATGATAATAATGATGATAATGATGGTGATGATGACAATAACAACTCTAATGATTAGGCAGCAGCCTTGGCTGAGTCTGCCTCTGGGTGGCAGATTCTCCACTGGGTAGGTAGGAATTTGCTCCCTTTTTCTGTTGGAGAGCGAAGGTCTCAGGCTGGCAGTATTGCTGTCCATGGCCCTGGGCTCCCAAGCCACAGGGTCTGGGTGGGACAGGTCAGGAAGGCTGGTCCATGGGTTTCTGGCTGCAGAGCAGAGGGAAGTCCAATTCCTTTGGTCTTGACTGAAAACAAAGTGAGGGTCCCTGGGTTCTCCTATAAACGGTAATGATAACACAATTATCATGCAAAACAAAAATTAAGTTTAATGGTGCAAAGCCAGGTTGTACTGGGGAGGTAATTCATATTAATTATGTTTGGATTAAAAGCTTATTTCTTTTGTTAGCATCTGCAAGTAGAAACTTAGCTGTTAGAAAAAAAAAATCCGCATATAATTATGGCCTCTTATGGAGGAGCAGTGTTGAGCTTAATGGGGCATCTCTGCTCTCTTCAAGCTCCTGGAGAATGGTAATATTTCACATTTTATGAAACACAGAAGAAATAAATTACAGGTTTAATGATAAGAACTACTTGGGCTCATAATGAAATCTGATTGGCCAGTTAATCCACCGAGACCCTCAGATGTGAACCATCCAAAAGGGGTAAAAATGATGAAAAATAAAATTAAATGGAAAAACCTTCACCTGCAATCTCTTTTGTGAAGGCTGGGGAAGGGAAGTGCAGGAGAGAAGCCCTGGGGTGAGGAGAAGAACTGCTTTCTGGGGGTAGGGAGAGCAGAATGAGAGAAGACATTTCCCTCCTGGCCTCCCCAGGTTTCCTGTGGAAATGAAGCCTGGAGACTTCCAGTGGGAAGAAAGGGAAGGCGACCCACAGGGAGGGAGGATGGTGATTCCAGCAGGTGAGAAAGCTGGCAGGATCCCCATCAGGGCCTTGTCTTAGCAGAAAAGACAAAGGCGGCTTGTAGGCTAACTGGAGTTGGGCTGAGTTGATAACATGTCTTCACAAAGGAGGAAATGCTTTGCTAGGACAGGAAGGTAAAGGTCTGTTTTCCAGTTTAGGAAGCACTTCTGGGCCTGAGGCACTTTCCTATGAGGGGCTTTACAAAAACCCTCCCTGGATGAACACGGTGAAGGGATGGAGAAGTATAGATTGGCAGTTACAAAATAGTCATGGGGATGGAAAGCACAGCATAGGAAATAAAGAGTGAGACTGAGTCAGTAATGTTGTACTACCTGTGTATGGTGTCAGGAAAATTAGGGGGAGCATTTTGTAAAATGTCTGCTTGTCTACCTGCTATGCTGTACACATGGGTTCCAATTCCTGCTCTGACATTTATTTGTCTGTTGACCTTGGACAGGATATTTCACTTCTCAGTCTCAAGTTCCTCACCTGCAAACCAGGTTGTTGTCCAAGCTGTAGGGCTCTCGGGGATCACCCTGTTCTCCTTCTCACTGCACTAGTGGGGAGATAGCTATCACCCATGAACAATACTCAGCACAGCTTCTGAAACACATAGTTAACTCAATAAATGAGTTGGCTCTGATATTCTATTAACTACTCGATTTTCAGAATTTTAGATTATTTTGTTGTAAAATGTAGATAATGATACTACCTGTTCTATTTACCACCTAGAGTTCATTTGAAGATAAATTGAGGTAAAATATGAGAGAGGAAAACATTAACAGAATTTAAAGCGTGAAGAGATTACATAGTGACCCTTCCTCACAAGGTAGAGGAGAGCCGCCACACAGCTCCCTGTGTGGAACTTTTGCCACAGGAGACCAGCAGTCAATGAAAATTTACCAAACATTTGAAGAAAGCCACGAAAATGAAAGAGAGGTGATAAAACAAGTTCTGACATATTAATAGAAGGAAACAAATAATAGAGCCTTGAAAACACATATGTAATACTCTTAAAAAGATGAAAGAGGACAGTATATCTATGAAACAAGAACAGGAAATTATGAAACAAGGACAAATGGTTTTACCCAAGACCAATTAGAGAGCTTAGAAATAACCATATGATTGCTGAAGAGCAGAATGGATACTGCCACACCTTCATCAGTGGCTGGGTGTTGGGATACAATGATGACAAAAGCAGACACAGTCCATGCACTCATATACTCATTCATGCGGGAGGAAGGCAACTGTGAAATAATCACTTCCACCAATTTAAAATGAAATTTGATGCTAACAGAGCCTGTGAGGGATGGGGATTGTGTTTCACCTGGTTAGGCAGATGAGAGAGAGCTTCCTGGAGGAGGTGATGACTGAGTTGAGATCTTAAGGGTGAGTGGGAGTGGAACCAAGCAAAAAGGGAGGTGAGAGTTCCAGGTAGAGGGTGCAGTCTGTGTAGATGTGAAAATAGAAAGAGAATAAAGGAAGGCCTGGGTGGGTGAGCCTAAGGTGGGCGGGCCCAGGAGAGAGAGCTAGCGCCTTAGAGAAGCTTAAAGAGGGTGGGGAAGGTGGAGCAGATCATGACAATCAGCAAACTTTAGTCAGGAAGGTAGGGAAAAAAATCACTTGTGGCAAAAAGGGCTTTAGTAAAACCCTCCTCCCATCACTTCAGTATTCAGAATGCTTTTGCTCAGAGAGAAAATACAGGTTTCAGGTTGAGAAGGAGAGTTTCATGATGACACAGCTCATAGTCAGCATTTCTTTGAGCACAGAGGGAAGTAAAACTACCCACGGAAATCAAGGGACAAAAGACTGAGAGACTGGGTGACTGGGCATGGCAGATGGAAGTTATGCCAAATTGAGGCTGGAGGCCACTGTAAGCCATGTGCACACTGAAGTTAAATAGAGCTCAGGCAGTGGAGAGAAACAAAGCCACCTCAGAAAGAAACAGATACAGCATAGAGTGGGAGGAAAGGAGAAGGGAGAGAGAGAGAGAGAGAGAGAGAGAGAGAGAGAGAGAGAGAGAGAGAGAGAGAGAGAGAGAGAATGCCTAGTTCATGATGCCTTTTTATTTGTCCATTCTAGTTTCTGTGAAGCCTTGCTCAGCTAATGCTCAGCTTCTCAGGTTTCTACAAACTTCCTTTTAAGGTTTGGCTTGTACTCTTTCAACCTCCTTGTTAATCTCCTGAGAAAAGAAAGAACATTTTTTTTCTTTGTATTTAAAGGCTGCCCTGTCCACCATGAGTCAAACGTGAGATTTATAACATTGGTCTTCAAAGAAGAGGCTGATGTTCCAGCCCGAAAGAAGGGGTGGGAGCAGAGGAAAATGTTGTCTGGATCATTAGATGGTTAGAGATGATCTTGAGAGAAAGAAGAGGGACTGAAATATGATAACCTTTTAACCTTTATAGTCAGTTGTATGTTGATATATTTGGTATTCTGTCCAGTGCTTGTCTTTTACTACAAAGTACGAGTTCCATTATAACAATCCTTTAACATTTTTTGTGAAGACACTCAAAGAACTTTTAAAAGTATTGCTATAGATAAGCATTTCTACATACCTATATATAGAGGACATGGGGATGAAGCTTGGGAGAAAGGAAGCCCCTGGAATGACACTGACTGAGGACTGGCTGCCGTCTCAGGATTGGCTGGTTTTATATCTAAGAGATGTGCTCTGGTGAGTCCTTTGCTGTCGCTAAGAAAGGGCTAGTCCTGGAAGGGCCATCTCCCCCTGGCCAGTAAGCTTTATAAGGTGTCAATACATCATAAAATAAAGAAAATACCAAAAAACGTGATTATTCTCATTATGCAGATATTTTGGAAGAGTGTACCCAGATTAGCTCTTAAAGTCAAGATTTTGGAGACTAAAGTGGGCAAAGCCAGTTGAACAGTTTCTCATAGAGAATTCTTGGTTGTTTCAATCAGGGTCTGGTCAGGAAACCAGAAACCAGCCTCAGTACTTCAAACTGAGGCTGTTTAACACAGGGGGTAGGTTACAAAGATTTTGGAAAGTCAAAGAGCCAAATGGAGAGATTAAAGTGATTCAGAGATGGAGTTGGTTCAGAGATTATCTAGGGCTGGAGGACAAGAGGGTGGTGACAGGGTTTTCAGAATCTAAGATTGTAGAGGATGGATCACAGCTTCAGAAACTGGAATAATGGAAGAAACACTATTAGAGAAAAGAGGAAAGAATGGGAGTGAGTGGAGAGGGAGAATAGGAGAGAGAGAGAGAGAGAGAGAGAGGAAGAGAGATATGTGTTCCCTTCTCTTATATCTTGATTTTCTTGCAAGCCTGGCAGAATCAAACAGAAAACCCACTACCAAAGGAATCTGGGAAATGTAGTTTGCAGACTTCCAGCCATATTATCATAAGAGGGTGGATGTGGGACTGAGAGCTAAGAGGCAGAAACCTGCTATATTAACAAAGCTTATTTTTTTTCCAGGGCATTTTTGTAATGAGCATCATAATTACTACTTATTATTATGAGGCTATTGTTCTAGATTTAATGGATCTTTCAAATAATCACTTTGACCCAGGCTTTCCTCTAAATTAATCAGAGGGTTGACTAATCAGTGTGATTGTTTAAGGCCAAGGTACTCTAAAGAAGAGAACTCGTATAAATAAATTTTCTTGAATTATTGAAATGGTAGATAAATGTATGTGTTCAAAGAAGCTCTTGACAGTAAAAGTTATCATAGAAAATTTAAAAAAATATATTTTATCAATTTTTTACAGAGAGGAATAGAGTTAGAAACATCGATGAGAGAGAAACATTCATCAGCTGCCTCCTGAACGCCTCCCACTGGGGATGTGCCCTGCAACCAAGGTACATGTCCTTGACTGGAATCGAACCTGGGACCCTTCAGTCCACAGGCTGATGCTTTATCCACCGAGCCAAACCAGCTAGGGCTATCATAGGAAAAATTTAAAAAATACATGAAAACAATATAAATGCTTAATAATAGATGATGAGCTAAGATAATTTTAGCATTTTATTTTTATTATTATGTAGTTATTACAAACAATTAATATTATACTATGTAACAAAACCCAACCTTTCAACCAGAATATATTGAGCATCTAGTATGTTCCAGTCATCATAATTAATGGTAGGCATAAAAAGACAAATGGGACATGATCTCCTGTTAATATGGTGCCCATAATCCTATGGAGGACATAGTCTTATAAACATGAAAAAGAGTTTACAAATTACATAAGAAATTAGAATAACACATTTTTATGTATACAAATTTTCTATAATGAACATGTATTATATGCATAATAAAAATAGTAAATTTTTGTAATATAATTGTATACAACCATATAAAATGTGTTATTATTGGAAGAGAACATAAAAGAATGAAAATCATTCTGTTAGGGTAATCCTACTAGGATGGTTAGTTTTATATGTGATCTAGGCCAGGTTCTGGCACCTTATGATTTAATCAAAGGTAAATCTAGATGTTACTGTAGAGGTATTATTAAGATGTAGTTAACATCTATATTCAATCAACTTTATGAAAAGGAAAACACTATTGATCAGGTGGGTGGACGATGTCCACTCAGTTGAAAATCTTAAGAGCAGCCGAAACCGGTTTGGCTCAGTGGATAGAGCGTCGGCCTGCGGACTGCAGGGTCCCGGGTTTGATTCCGGTCATAGGCATGTACCTTGGTTGCAGGCACATCCCCAGTAGGTGCAAGAGGCAACTGATCGATGATTCTCTCTTATCGATGTTTTTAACTTTCTATCCCTCTCTCTTCCTCTCTGTGAAAAATCAATAAAATATATTAAAAAAAAAAAGAAAATCTTAAGAGCAAAAACTAAGGTTTCTCAGGAAGATATTCTGCGTCAAGGCTGCAGTATCAACTCCTGCCTGACTTCTTAGTCTGCTGGCCTGTTCTACAGGTTTCAGACTCGCCAGCCTTCACAGTTGTGTGAAATATATCCTTAAAATGTACCTCTTTGTTTCATACATACACATATATTCACACACATGCACAACCACATACATGGACACAAACACATATCTCTTATTGGCTCTGTTTCTCTGGAGAACCCTGATTGATATACTTACTAAATATTTTTTCTTTTAAGTAGTCCTTAATTTAATGATGGCTTACTCAGACATAATTTCTTTATAGTCTCTTCTGTCCTTACTGTAATTGGACAACTCTTTGACTATCTTTTCTACTTATAGTCCATCCACATTTTTCTAAAGCCTTTCTGTAGAGGCAGAATCTAATGGAGATCAAGGCCAGAATGAATTATCTTACATGTTATCTTTTCCCTTCTCCCAACTGGCTATAGAGCAATGTCAGTGGCTGCTCTCAGTCTTAAGGCCACAACAGCCTGTGTATGCCTCCATCAGCCCTCTGCTGGATCCCAGGGAGCATCTGTATTTCTTGTGCAGTAGCACTGTCAAGAGTGTGCAGGGGACAGAACATTCGCTTCCAGTCTCAGCTCACCTACTTTCTGGCTGTGTGACTTTATCTCAAGTTACTTAATCTCTCTGTGACTCAGTTTCCTCACCTGTAAATTGAAGATGTTCATTCAACCAAACTTGCAGGGTTGTGGTGGAGATGTCAAATATCATATGTAAATTTTCTAGTGCATAGTAGCAGTCCCACAGACAATCATCAATATCACTATATCCTTGAGAATGAGGGTGGGCTTTGGAAAAGACATTTGGTGCATGTCAACCCTCTAGGCAGTAGAGATGGTGGTCCACCCCCATCTCTCAAATCTGACAAAAGGTAAAGAAATCACGCTTGCAAAGCACACTGAACCCTCAAAAGAAACATGGGTTTCATTGTCATTTACTATTACTACCATGTTAGCAGAGAATAATAGATTAATCAACTATTGATATAAATAAGTAAAGGACACTTGCTATTATGCAGAAATTTGGTTTCTCCAGGAGGTATGCAGGCAGTAAATAAATAACCCTTCCTACTCCACCCCCACCTCACATCTTCTTACCTTATTTATAATTCTCTTGGGCTGGTACATTTTTGCACTACAGTGACCAAATTCTTTTTTTTTATTTTTAGTATATTTTATTGATTTTTTTACAGAGAGGAAGGGAAAGAGATAGAGAGCTAGAAATGTCAATGAGAGAGAAACATCGACCAGCTGCCTCTTGCACACCCCCTACTGGGGATGTGCCCTCAACCAACCGTATATGCCCCTGACGGGAATCTAATCTGGGACCTTTCTGTCCGCAGATCGATGCTCTACCATTGAGCCAAACCGGTTTCGGCAAGTGACCAAATTCTTATAGGCCAAGGACTCAGTACTAGGTAGTTTTCAAGTATCTGCATGTGGAATATTCACTTAAGGGAGCATCTGCCAGGAAAGTTTTAATCCCAACCTAGCTTTCTCCTAGCACCTCCCTCTCTATTCTCCCTCCTTCAGCCCTCACCCAGCTGATGTGTACTTAGAGGAAATGCAAACTAATTTTAAAATTCACTGGAGCAAAAACATGATTAGAATAGTTAAGTCTGCTGCCAAAAATAAAATCAGCTAATGCATTCCATATATTTAGATTTCCAAAATTAAGTTGAAATGATGCTTAGTTCATCCAAAGTTTGGGTTTATACACTTCACCCCATATCTCTGCTAGTGGACACTACTTTTTCTGGCAGCAATGCATTTGGTTTTCTTATAAATGGCATCACCTTTTCCATAGCCCAGAGCAATATTTTTACTCTCTCATCCTACTGAAAGTGAGGAGATGGCGGAGAAGAAACTCCTTGATGCTGGGGAGAAGGACAAGACCAGAGACACTGCAGGTCTGTCTAAAGTAAAGCTCTCCCATTCTTCCATGCCCTCTACCAAGCCTGCCAGACAGCCAGGAGTCCAGCTGGGGAAAGGAGCCTCAGTGAAGGTGTCCCAGGTGCTGGCACCAAAAGAGATACTCTTAGGGCTCCTAAGCTATGTTGTTGCCTTCAGGATGCTCATATTATAGCTTCTTAGGAGAGACAAGATCAGTAGCATAACACACATCTATACTAATAAAAGGGTAATATGCTAATTAGACTGGGAGACCTTCCAGGAGACCTGATGTCCTTCCAGACAAAGTCATGGTGATGGGGCTGAGGCAGAGATGGTTAGAGGCAATCAGGCCAGGATGGCAGGGAAGCTGGGGGTGAGCAGGCTGGCAGGGGGGCAGGTGGGGGCAGTTTGGCTGTCAAGCGGGGTAGTTGGGGGCGAGCAGGCTGACAGGAAGAGTGGTTAGGGGCAATCAAGCAGGCAGATGAGCGGTTAAGAGCCAGTGGTCCAGGATTGCGAGAGGGATGTTCAAACGCTGGTTTAGGCCTGATCCCACAGGCAGTTGGACTTCCTGGAGGGGTCCCAGATTGGAGAGAGTGCAGGCTGGACTGAGGGACAATTCCTCCCTCCTTCCCCATGCACAATTTCATGTACCGCACCAGTAGTTACAAAATAAATGAATTATTAAATTTAATGCCATAGACTAACTAGAGGGAAAGACTCAAGAGAGAAACCATCAATGTATGCTGGAATGGTTCTCACAGTGGAGGAGGCACTTGAATTAGGAGTGGGATAGATTACTGGAAAAAGAAGGGCATTTCTGGTGAAGGAACCAACCAGAGCATAGAAATGAGCAAGAAAGGCTCGATTGTGGGAGAACAAAAGAAGTTAGCCTGAAAAGGACTTATGGGAAATACAGGTGTGTTAAAACCTTTTTGGTTGCAAGAAACAGAAAACAATTTGATCTACTTTAAGAAGAAGGGGAAATTTATTTTAAGAATTAAACTTAGCCGAAACTGGTTTGGGTCAGTGGATAGAGCATCGGCCTGTGGACTGAAGGGTCCTGGGTTCGATCCTGGTCAAGGGCATGTACCTTGGTTGCGGGCACATCCCCAGTAGGAGGTGTGCAAAAGGCAGATGATCAATGTTCCCTCTCTCTTCCTCTCTATAAAAATCAATTAAATATATATATATTTAAAAGAATTAAACTTAGAATAGCTGGACTCCAGAAAGGAAGGGCCCAGCTCACCACAACGGGAACTTGGACATACTAATATATTTTACTCCTTCGCATTTCCTAACTTATTTTTCATGTATTTTTACATTCTTTTTCTTCTTAAGAAAGAGAACCATCAGTGTTTTGGGTTTCTTCAAATAAATCTCCTAAGGGATTGAGGAGTACAGATTGGTAGTTACAAAATAGTCATAGAACAATAAAAAAAAAATAAAAAAATAAAAAAAAATGAAGAGGCCCATTTGAATAATACACTTGGGGACCCTTATAGTTTCTTTCTCCTTCTGTTGATTAATTTTGGTACTTTTCCCTCTTTTAATACATTAGAAAAATGCCCCAAGCATCTTATCTTCTAATCAACACAAGATTTCCTTTACAGAGAATTGAAATTCAGCTTTTGCTTGAATAATGAAGAGCTCCTTGCTTTGTAAGGCATCCCTTTCACTGTTAGCTTAACTTGTTAGGAATTTTGCTCTAAAATGATAATGCTTTAATTGTACGAATTCCCACTTGTTTATATTTCACATCAAAAGAGAGCTTTGAGTTTGCCATTCTTTTGCTCGAACTCCCCAAATGGTACCCAACCGCCTTGTGAATAAAAAAGAAAAAGAAAAAGAAAAAAGGAGATTTTTTTTTAAGGATACAAGAGCACATGGCAAGCCACATAAGGTTCCAGGAGGCTCCTTCAACATCTCTCTCTTTTTAAAAAAATATATTTTATTGATTTTTTTACAGAGAGGAAGAGAGAGGGATAGATAGTTAGAAACATCTATGAGAGAGAATCATCGATCAGTTGCCTCTTACACACCACCTACCGGGGATGTGCCTGCAACCAAGGTACATGCCCTTGCCCGGAATCAAACCTGTGACCCTTCATTCTGCAGGTCGATGCTCTATCCACTGAGCCAAACTGGTTTCGGCACATAAAAGCATCTCTTGACTCCACTCTCTGAGTCTGCTCCAGCATTCTGTCTTTCCATTCTTATGGTCTATGTTAGCTGTCCCAGCCTCTTGAGTTCTCTCATTCCCTCTCCAGCGCACTGGCTATTATTCTGCCTCAATTCCAAATTCCTGGGAGAGAAAGAACCCTGTTGATCATGGCCTGGTCTAATCCTATATGATGAAGAGCTAATATGTTCTTATTAGACCGAACAGCAGAGCGACCGTCCGGATGACCTTCTGGACAAAGCCAGGGTTTATAAGGGCTGGCTGAGGCAGCTGGGGCTGTAAAGGCCGAGCCCCTTACACAAATTTTATGCATCAGGCCTCTAGTCAATTATAATGAACAAGGGTGTCATGCAGTGCAAGTGAAAATGTGGCTGCTGGTGTCCCTTCTGGGAGGTAGGGGAGGTAGCCCTAGAGAAGGAGGAAGAGAGTTGATTGTCCAGGTGAGTAAGATTAGCTAAGACAGTCCTGTCATTTGGTTCTTCTGCCCGAGACTTTGTGGAAAACTGGGTGAAAATATTTCATTTGGCTGGGATTCTAGAGGTTTACCTTACTTTCAGCAAATATTAAAAAATCCAAATTTTGAAGCAGAGAAATTGAGTTGTGATCAGTCACTTCATAAAAAGGATTATTCATTTTTGAGGAGACACCAGAATTTTCCCCCCACTTTATTTTATTTTAAAAATATATTTTATTGATTTTTCACAGAGAGGAAGGGAAAGGAATAGAGAGTTAAAAACATCAATGAGAGAGAAACATCAGCCAGCTGCCTCCTGCACACTCCCTACTGGGGATGTGTCCGCAACCAAGGTACATGCCCTTGACCAGAATTGAACCTGGGACCTTTCAGTCCGCAGACCGATGCTCTACCATTGAGCCAAAATGACTTCGGTTTTTTTTTTTTTTTTTTTTTTTTTTTTTTTCCATTTCAAATGATGCTTTCCCATTATGTCCCTAACTATGCTCATTTGATTTGGAATGAATCTGCTTTCCTTGATTTTGGGGAAGCAGTGGGTCCAGGATCTCTCCCCTGATACCCTCAATGCTGAGAGGACCTGGGAGGGAGAGCTGCTCACTGCTTTTGGCCAAGGCTGCCCATTGGCTAGGACGTGAGCTTTGTGGGGGCAGAGAGATGCTCTCTGCTCACCTTTGTATCCAGCCAGTGTATGACACAGCTAATATATGCTTACTGGGCTGAATAAATAAATCCAATTTCCAGATAGAAGCAATTCATAGCCAAGGAGCAGCTTCAAGAGAATATAACTGTATTGTAAGTAGGGGAAATGATAATAAGTCCCTTCCTGCAAAAGCATTATATAGGGCACTGCTTCTTCTAGCCCTGCTAGCAGTGTGTTGTCAAGGCTGGATGGCCCCACCCCTGTGCAGTCTCAGGTCACACTTGGACTTGACCCACCTCAAATATTGTCCTGAGCCCTCAGGGATGTCCCCTTCCCGAAGGGGAGCCTTGCGCCATGCAGACCCAGGGGCTGCTGCCTTCCTTCAGGAAAGCCAGGAAGCCGGCTCCAGTCACGTTTGAGAAGAAGCCACCCCTTCCCGGTGGCCTGGGGGAGGGTGGGTAGTGAGGAGAAGGACTGGCCACCCTCCACCTGCCATCCCCCAGGCTCAGCCCTCCACACAGAGCCTGAGGTGACAAGCTGTCCAGGGGACGGCCCACCCGGGCGAACTCCTTGCCTTGGATCAGGAAAAGGCGACAAATGAGACAAAATGAAAAATATAATGATGCATATTATATTAATCATCCTCCCTTTTTCTGACACGATAAATCTTCCCTTTAAACTCATGGTGGCGATTGCATCATCTCCCTCTCTCCCCGAAACAGCACAGATTAAGATAAAGTGATAGTGCTGTGTCAAAGAGAGCTTTACTGCCACACTTGGGATACAAAGAGAGAGGTTAATTTATCATCGCTGGGGAGAACTGACAGAAGAGAGATATACTACCGAAAGGGGATTTAGCACAGGGCCAAGAAACTTCACACTATTTTTACCATCTGTCACATGCTCTAATAAAGCAGGGCAAAATATGAAGAAAGGAAAAATGAACTATCAAACACTGATGTAATGCAGCCCATAAATCTAATTTAATTACTTTGCATGGAGACAGGTCCTCGAGTCTGTGTGAATATACTGGATTTTCTTGGCAACTTAACAACTAAGTGTTTTAATAACATCACACTATAATTTATTCTGCTTGAAACACAAAACCCCTTTTGTGAGAGTTTCATTTTTGAGAACTGTTAATTTTTTCGGCTAATGTCAAAACTGGCATAAATTCACATGTGAACTTGAAGCCTGACTGTGAAAAAGGCTTAGGTTACTGCATGCCTTTTTATTGTTTGGCACTTTTCCCCCCTTCTGCATGCATTAGAAATAATTGGGCTTTGTTGATGACTTAGGTGAAGAGAGTTGTCTTGCAATTAGATTTTAATATAATGACAAAGGGTGTGTGAGGGGGGAACTCTTTGTAAAATATAAAGTCACAAGAAAATGCAAAGGCGAAAGAAAAAAATCCTAATTTTCCCCGGCAGAATAGCAAAACCCAGAATGCAGTATTTCTGGTATCAGGCTGTCCCCAAGACCATGAGAGTTTCCCTCTGGAGGATGTAAGATTCCAGGGCAAAAGGGATGCTGGGAAGGCAGGTCTGTTCTAGAGGGAGCCACCAGGAGCAGAAAATATAATAAATCAAAAATAAAATTAATATTCATCGGGTGTCTTCCCGAATTTGGATGCAGTTACAGAAATTATTGTTAATAATGAAAGCCATATATCAAAGGTTATAAAATTCATCTGGGCTAGGACACTATTTTTTTTAGGCTTTGTTCTGAACCATTAAAGATGACATATTGGATTTGTGTGCCTTTGTGTATAATCAGATACATTTAAGTGTGATTCTAACCTAAACTGGCAATTTTGGCATTGAACTCAAGTTCTTAAATGGGGGCTGTGACACTACGGTCCAGTGGAGGTCAACTGAACCCATCCATTCTCCCATGACCTCACTCCGTAGGGCAGGATGGATACGTAATTAGTTAGATCATCAGTGATTCATGTTGGGAAAATAAAACTCTGAGCCTCTTGACAAATTCAATTGAAATATAATGGGGATATAAAGATAAAAAACAAAACAAAACAAAAACAAAACTCTATTCCTTTCCCCACCTCAAAGCCCCAAGCCCTCACACTAAAGGAAAACCTAAATGCAGAGATATACAGTCTGCTGAGGTTCATTTCTTTATTCCTTCAGCCACACTTCATAAATCCTCACCATGTGGAAACCTCTGTAGTACACACTTTGGGGCATATGCAATCTGCTAGCAGGAATACAATGGACAGAAAAATGGCCACTGTTTAGTACATTTTAAGAAAGTTTAACCTGATGGACAACATTGCTGGAGTTCATGGAGGGGGCGGGCAGATTTGGAGCTGGTTGTGGTATGGACTTTGTATAAAACAGAAGTGATTCATCTGGAAAATTAGAACTAGTATTAGGCCCATCAGGAAATTGACCACAATATTCATCTTGTTGGATATTTATGACTGCCACTGGCGATTTGGTGTATGTTAAATAACTAAACGGATTCAAGGGCCTTGAAGCCAGGAAACTGAGGTGCAAAGTTTGTCAGGGAAGTGCTTTCAAACACATTTCTCCTCATGGCTTTTTTTCCTTCTTTTTTTTCTGAAGTTCATACTTTCCTGTTCAGACTTGGAAAACACTCAATTCTTGTGGTTTCTTGTTCTGTTGAATTTGTGTGGGAGAAAAATGTACAACCTTGAACTCTGAATGAAGCCCAGTGTGGAAAGTAGTGGTTTTCAGCTGTGCTATTTCAAATGCTCACATTGGTATTTTTAAAGACTTCCCACATATTCGGTTACTGACCTGAGGCCTGGAATAGTGAACATTAAAAATTAAAAAAAGAAAAAGAAAAAATGAAACTGCCAGTATTTACTTATGAAATGATTTGGTTATAGCCCAGCAATCCCACTGCCTTAAAATTAGTGTACAAATTGAAAATTTGAAGGGTTTCTTTTTTGGCATTTTGATTTCCTCATCTGAAAAATGGGGATATTAATACCTACCTCCTGGGGTTGTTGTGAGGGTGAAATGTGCCTACATATGTAAAGCATCGAGCACACTGAAATGATGACTACAATTAGTATTTTATGATTATTATTTTGATTTCACTACCCCTCTTTCACTTCCTCTCTGGGTTTCCACCCGCCCCTTCTCCCTCACTCCCATACCCTATAGAGCACTGTTTTTTACAGATTTGCAGGAATCCACTTCAGTCAGCCTCCCCCTTCTGGCCCAGCCGCAGACTGCAGCCATGTCAGTTTTCTTTAAAGTTACCCTCAAAATAGGAAATGTAGAGAAAATCAGCCATATGGGGGAGGATCCAGGTTGTTTTCTGAAAATGTAAGGAAGCACGGGGCAGAAACATAGAGAGCACTGAACTCCATGTGTGCTGTATGGTAAAAGATGAAACTGCAAAGAAGTCTGTGCTTGCCAAAGCGTAGGAACAATCAAGGGGGTAGAAAGTTAGGGGCTAACCAGGAGGTAAAAAGCCAAAAAAATTATGCTATTGTCTCCTTTAATCGGTAACTATTAGCCCAAGTGCCTGCCTGACACAAGGTGAACTTGACCTTTCATATAAAACAGTCACACTTGAACTCTCCATGCTGTTCCGTGGTTCTTCTTCTTCTTCTTTTAACATGTACCTTGCTTTAACCTTGCTGGTCAAGATGACAGATCATTTACATGAACAGATTATGCAGGACTGCCCAGGTCTAAGCTGGAAGTGCATTACCACCCCGTGATTTCAGCAGCTGAGAGAAGCCGGAACAGCCCGCACCCCCAACTGGAAAGAGCGAGGTCTCAAGGAAACATCTTAAAACCACATTGGTCTCTGTTGTGACACTCGAGAGATGCTGAATCACGCCAAATTATTTATTTATTTATTTTTGCTTTTTAAATTTTTGTTAAATTTATTGGGGTGACATTGGAGAATAAAGTGATATAGGTCTCAGGTGTATAATTCTGTAATGCATCATTTGTATACTGTATTGTGTGTTTACCACTCAAAAGTCAAGTCTCTTTTCATCACCATTGCCACACTGCATTTTTAAAAAATTGTCTCCATCCTCTTCCTGGTTGCTTGCTAATGTATATTTTGTTCATTCATTTATTAATTTAGGGAGCACACATTTGGTCCATCGTTATTGTGTGATGAGCATTATGGTAGGAGCGGAGAATGCTAAGAAAGAGTAAATTGGCCTTGCCCTGATGGTGCATTGAGGAGAGGAAAGGACACAGACACTAACTCCCTTAACCACAATGTGATATGCAAACCACGGTATAATGGAAGTCCGATCGAAGAGAGGACGAGACCCCTTTTAGAGGATAGAGGGAAGGTTTCTAAGGGTGTCATTTGAGCTGGGACAGTAGATGAATAGCAATTGTCTCAGGTATAAGAGTGGGAGAGATGACATTTCTGCTGGAGGGCACAACAGAAGCACAGGCTTAGGAGAGAGATAAGTGTGCAGAAAAATCAAACTGATCTTGATGGCTTACAGGCCACCATAGTCTGTGATTCTCTGTTAGGTAAGGTCGCAGGCCGGCAGGAGATGAGTTAAAGAGCCAGCAAATCTCTAGCTGCCCAGTTACCTAGACCTTATTCTTCAAATCCCAGGGTCCAAGGAGCAGAAAGAATGAAAAGTTCTGTGATTCTGCCCATTGCACATGTGTTTAAGCTCCAGAAGTCTTGAGAATATCATCTGACCTCCAGACCCTAAGGGTTGGTGGCCAAGCTTAGCAGTGCCTCTTTAGACAAAGAAGAGTTTATTTTGCTGTACAGAGGGAGGGGTTGAAAATCCCCACTCATAGCCAGTGTATTCCTGCTAACTAGATCAAAGCACTTTATTGGAGTAGCATCTAAATATCCCAGGTCACAATCACAAGGGACTCTTATTGAACTCTTTCCCTGGGTCCACCACTGTTCTAAGTGCTTCAGTGAACCCTCACAGCAAAGCGAGACAGTAGGCTATTACCATATCTATTTTACCACAGAAGAAACTGTGGCACAGACAGGTGGGGTGACTTACTCAGAGTCACAGGCCTAATAAGTGGCAGAGCGCCATTATCCACTTAACAGAGTGAAACCACTGTGACCTCACATTTATCAAGCTAGGTGTTCCATTGATGTACATCATCTCATGCTATCACAGCACGGTGGCTCCATGAGACAGGCATAAGCTTCATGTAGCAGATGAGGACACTGAGGCTCAGAAAGATTAAGTTACTTATTGTCCAAGAGCCAGTAACTAACAAATGTGGTATTTAAACTTAGATGTGCCTGACATCAAAGCAGATGTCCTTTCCACTCTACCATGCTGCATTTCCAAGAAGGAATCTCAGCTGCTCCTTTCCCTGCCATTTAAGGAGGCAGGCATTGATCATGCATTTCACTGAACAGCTGCTTTCCTTCTGGATGATCATCCAGGAACAGGGTCCCTCTTCACTATGCCTGGAATACAAGGCTAATCTTTACTGCCAAGATGGTATATTCCAGACATGGGTGATTTTGTCCTGCAACCTTCATTCTCAATAAGGTGGAGACAAACTCCATGTAGTTACTGTGAGTGAAAAGTGAATCATAAATACATAGGTACCTTATTTCAAAAGAATTTAAGAGCCAAATGAACTAGAGTTGTTCACCTTAGAGAAGGTGTACCTATTCACAGAATTCCATTAAGTAGGCAATTCCTAAAGTGTGTTATATAGGAAGGATCAGCAAGCATTTTTGGTAATGACCAGATAGCATATATTTCAGGCTTTGTGGGGCATATGGTCTCTGTCACATGGTCTCAATTATGCATGGTAGTACACAAGCAGCCATAGACAATACATGCATAGACTTAGCATGACTGCTTTCTAATAAATCCTTACTTATGAACACTGATATGTGAACTTCACATAATTGACATGTGTCACAAAATATTGTTCTTCTCTTGATTTTTTCCAACCACTAAAAAACATAAAAACTATTTTTAGTTCACAGGCAGTGCAGAAACTCACAGTTAGGCTGGGTTTGACCCATGGATCATAGTTGGCATGGGGGTTATAAATTTTTATTATGTACTTGTTAAGAAATCTAGTGTGTAAATCAAAACACAAGGTACAGTTATTGTAAACTGTTTAATTACTCACCTATTTTTTTTAAACAGTCCTTCATTTAGTTGAGTGTTCTGAATACGCTTGCGTTCTAGAATTCCCAGAAAGACACAAATAATACTCTGTTGAGCATAAGTTGACACTTTCCACACTGAAGATGAATTTATGGTGATGTCTGGGAATGCTGACTGTTAGGGTCAATGAAGGAGGAATGCATGAGAGGTCAAAGTGGTAAGGGATAATAAATTTTTAGGTCATCTGGATCCCAGATGGGATGAGCCCCAAAATGGTTCCAGCATCCAAGGATAGGGAGTCAGAGGTCTTAAAGGACTCCAAGTGGGCATTTTCAGTGGGGAATTCTCTGGGTGGGTCCAGATTCTGGGAAAATCTGGAGAGGAAAGATAATGGTCTTAGCAAATGGATGTGGTCTAAGTGAAAGGCAATGTCTGTTGGGAAGTGGTCTAAAGGTCAGTTCCTCAGGAAAGGGTATCGATTCAATTATTTGATTAGACCTAACACTGACCACTTACCTCCAAGTTTTTGTTCTATGGAAACATTCTGTCTGCTCTGTTTGTGACTCTAGAAAAGGGGTTGTCTGGTCAACTTTAGTTTGACTCACAATATTGACCTTTGGATCAAACCCTTTATTTTCTCATTAAGGATCTCATACTGATTTTCAAAATTTGCTGTACCTTTTTCAATCCATTTGATTGATGGAAAGATGCCATTTCTGAAAGTTGTTAAATAGTTTGGGGGAGCTGCAGCAGTTCTTTGGGCCCTGTTAAACAAGAAACTCTAACAGCTAAAGGATCCAGGCCTTGATACAGCTCAAAGAAAAAGCAAAAATTGAAATTTGGTGGGGCAGTGTAGTGGAATAGTTCCTCGTAAGTCCCCTCCAGTGCTACTTTCCTCTCTCTGTTCTCTCATTTGCCCTGATGCTTGGCATTTTCCTTAGAATTCACTGTAAACTGGAGTCTGGTTTCCATAGCAGTAGTTTTTCTGTCTCAGCATTGATCCCTTGCCCTTCTCATTCCTCTTTGCCACTATTTTCTTATTAAATTAAAGAGCAGAGAAGATGAGCCTCCTTGGTCTGCTGTGTCCCTGGTAAAGACTTATCCGGGTCCTACTGGTATGGGTGGGCTGGCCTAGAGTATTGAGGGAAGAGACTTGGAGCCAGACATGCTTCTCTAATTGCTGACCCTTGAGGACAGGGCTGATGCTGTGGTATGAAGGGCATGAAGGGCTGTGGTATGCTGATCCTGGAATCAGCCTGTTAAACTCTTACCTCTGTTCCTCCTCCCCAAAGAGAAGACTCATAAGTCACCAGACATAGATGGAAGGGGTGCCACAGGGGCTGCTCTCCTGGGAATTCTGTCACTTGTCTAGGAAATCTGATCTATCTTTCATAAGGATGACAGCTTGAAAAAATTTTTTTTCCCCCAATCCTCTCTCCCCTTATCATTAACAAGGGGCTGGGCAGGGGATTTATCTCAGATCAAGATTTGATTTTGTAACTGGAGTTTCTCTTTCTTTTGGGACCTACTCCTGTCTGTGTCCCCACGTGGATAGTGCTGAGGGACAGGCAGGTGTTGTCTGGTGCAACAGGGTTGAGTGATGAAAGATTCGAGCCCTGGGTACAAACTTAGGGCTGTGGTTAACTCAGAGTGAGAAGGAGAAGGACGGCTTTCCCTGTCTTCAGTTTTTGTACTGTGTTCAGGAGCCATGCGCATCATTGGGGGTGGGGAGTGGAGATACATGAAATTTCCAGATCCCGGGTACATGTGGGTCATGGGTGAGATGGTTATAGCAGAAAATAAGAAAGGAAAGGTTGCCTTTTGTTATATTCCCCCTGCTCTAGTTTCCTTCTTCTTTGAATGGCCAGGGCCTACATGCATGTACCTTTGTCTTTTCCTGCAGGACTCCACCAGGCTGACCACATTGATAGGAAAGAAAACTCTATCTTTGGGGTATGTTTTGAGAGCTGTTAGAAGGCTCCCCTATCAGTTAGTCAATGCTACAAAGACCCTGCATAACAACCACTCAAACCCAATGGCTTAAAATAACCATCTTTTATTCTCATGACTCTGAAGGTCAGCTAGAGTTGACTAGGACTTGGTGGATCTCTGTCAGCCTTTATGGGTCCACATGGCTCTGCTTCACATGTCTCTCATCTTCCTCATGGGATCAGTGGACTAGCCTGGGCATGTTCCTTGCATGGCAATGCCAAAGGTCCAATAGCAGAAGTGGAAATACTCAAGGTTTATTGGACAAAGAAAGTGACACGGCCAAACCCAAAGTCAAAAGGCTGGGAAATAGAAGCACTTAAGGTGGGGAAGATACTGCAAAATTACACCATAAAGACCACCAATAGCTGAAACTGGTTTGGCTCAGTGGATAGAGCATCGGCCTGCAGACTGAAAGGTCCCAAGTTCGATTCCGGTCAAGGGCATGTACCTTGGTTACGGCACATCCCCAGTAGGGGTGTGCAAGAGGCAGCTGATAGATGATTCTCTCTCATCGATGTTTCTAACTCTCTATCCCTCTCTCTTCCTCTCTGTAAAAAAATCAATAAGATATATTAAAAAAAAAAAAAAGACCACCAATAAAGTAAAAGGATGCAGAATTAGGGCCTGAAACACCCAAAATATCTCTCTCCAAAGACCTTTGGCCTGGCTTAAAATTCCTGCTATTAAAATTAGTCTTTTGTGCCATGGCTGGTGCAGCTTAGTTGGTTGGAGTATTATACTGTGCACCAGAAAGGTTGTTGGTTGGATTCTCAGTTACGACAGATGCCCAGATTGCAGTTTGAGCCCCAGTGGGGGTGTCTATGGGCGACAACCAACCGATATTTCTCATATACTAGTACATTGATGTTTCTCTCTCTCTCTCTCTCTCTCTCTCTCTCTCTCTCTCTCTCTTTACCTCCCCCCTCTATATCCTTGAGTGCAGATTAAAAAATGTACTCCTTTGTATTAAAATATTGTCTGCATAAGGCCTTGTTAGGGGTAGGATATTCTATCTAATCAAAAAGTAACACGCAAATTGACCATACCTCCACTACACCCATAAACCATGCCTACTAGCCAATTCAGGAGTAAGTATGCAAATTAACCCAACCAAGATGGCTGCAATCATGGAGAGAGCAGGAGGCTTGGGTTTCCCTGGCAATGGAGGAAGCCAAGATTCCTGCACACCCTGGCTGGCTAAGGCTACAAAGTTTCAATTATAGAAGATAAATAAATCCCAACAAAAATGGCTGTGGCCATGGAGCAAGCAGGAGGCTTGCCTCCATTTAGGACTATAAAATTTCAATTATAGAAGATAAATCTCAGATCCCAGGGCCTTCACTTGGGTCGCCAGGGGGTGTGGCCAGCCTAAAAACCACCACAGGACCTTTGCCCAGGCAGCCCCACAACCCAAGGGAACCCCCACCCTGATATGGTACACCCTTAAGGGAAAACCAGCTGGCCCCCACCCCTGCACCAGGACTCTATCCTATCTAATAAAAGAGTAATGCAAATTGACCATTATTCCAACACACAAGATGGCTGCCCCCATGTGGACACAAGATGGCCACCACAAGATGGCCAGCAGGGGAGGACAGTGGGGAGGGACCAGGTCTGCAAGGGAGGGCAGTTAGGGGCTATCAAGTCTGCAGGGGGGGCAGTTAGGGGTGACCAGGCCGGCAGAGGAGGGAAGTTGGGGGCAATTGGGCCTGAGGGAAGGGCAGTTGGGAGGAACCCAGGTGTGAAGGGGAGAGCAATTGGGGGTGACCAGGCCTGAATGAGAGGGTAGTTAGGGGTTATCAGGCCTGCACGTGGGGGCAGTTAGGGATGACCAGGCCTACAGGGGAGTGGTTAGGGGGTAATCAGGCTGGCAGGCAGAAGTGGTTAGGGGCAATCAGGCAAGCAGGCGAGCATTTGGGAGCTAGCAGTCCTGTATTGTGAGAGGGATGTCTGACTGCCCTTTTAGGCCTGATCCTACTAGGATACCAGATAGGAGAGGGTGCAGGCTGGGCTGAGGGACAACACCCCCCCCCCCCCCCCATGCATGAATTTCTTGTACCGGGCCTCTAGTTTATACATAATTCCTTAACTCTTCAACAGTATTAGGCAATTAGCTAATAGACAAAGAGTTCTGAGGGTATGGGGCTTAGGACAGGGACATTATGCAGGGAAAGCTGGACCACCGGAGGTGATTTGTGGGCTGGAGTCATCCTGCCCTTCCCATTCCAGTCCTTTGTACCTACCCACCCTTATTTTCACCATTTTAGGAGAGAGCTACAGAAGTTCTTCATTTGCCCAAGGAAATGATAAATCATTTTAGGTGGCTAAACAATTCCTAGGTTGGAAACATTCTGAAAACAGCAGTTAAGTAAGTCTGTAGGAAACACATCCTCCGGTTTTCAGTGATGTCAGAATGTTTGTCTCTTTTTGTTTCTGTTTGGGCACATGGAGCACATGAGGATGGGTGGA